>NC_022021.1:29492983-29524590 GCF_000317375.1 Microtus ochrogaster | reverse complement strand
AAACCAGCTGTGTTCTGTTTATCATGAATTAAACCAGCTGTGTTCTGTTTATCATGAATTAAACCAGCTGTGTTCTGTTTATCATGAATTAAACCCTTCCACTTAACTCCCTTCTGAGGCAGACACTTCAGATGGTAAGCAATAAATCCTATCAGAAAAGATGACACTCTAGTCAACAAATAACCTAGTATTCTTAAGATGTGATCTGTTTTCAGTGCCATTTTTGTTATCCTTACTATTCACAGACAGTATAGAGGAATTGTAGGGCACAATCATGTTCATAAAGGCTGAGCCGATGCGATGACCTTGAGCCATGAATTTCTTCAAACTTTAGATATCTTCAAATATTATGCTGGAAGACATGGAGAGATATCGTCCACCAGGTTGATACCTAAAAGTAAACATACAAAAATAATATAAAATATCAAAAAATAAGAGAAAAGAAATGTGAGAAAACACTAAAAGTGATGATAAAATTTATAGTAACTGTAAAATTCATTCAATCACTAAAAGCAGATCCTATCTCCCAAAATTATAATCCAAAAGGACGTAAATGTAAATCAGCCGGCAACTGCTTTGAAGCCTGATTTTATATATATAGAATATGTATCATAGAGTGATTTTATATATATAGAATATATATCATAGAGTGAAGGACATAAACAAAGTGAGGGAAGTAAGACACATTTAGGAGACTGCATAAACAAACACATTAATTGTTAAATATAGAGTATTCCAAGGCTTTCACTATTTATAGGCACTAATATACTAAGCACTTTTAGCATGGAGATATTTTTATGTTTTTATTTTGAAGTTATCACACAAAGTGATGGGTTTCCTATGGCCCGTGCACACACAGACACACACTACCATGTCTTACTCATACTCCCTCCCTTCCTCGGTTACTCCCGACCCTGGTGTTCCCTGCTTCCTGGTCCCCTTCCTCTCCACAAGCAGTCTTCCCTTCAGCTTTCACATGTGGCCAAACCACTTAAGATCATTTCCTTTTCTCTCACAGTCCCCTTCTTACTTTTATTTCCTTTTATATCTGGCTTATTTCATTTAATGTGATTTTTAGTTACAAATATTTTCTTGCAAAGTCATGTTTACACTTTTCCTTATGGCTGAATAAAATCTTGTTGTATATATGGATCACCTTTCTTTAACTTTTCATGTTGGTGGACATTCAGGCTGGCTCCATGTCTTAGCTACTACTAATAATTAACAATGGATACAGATGTGAAGTGTGTTTGGTATGCCCATTTAAGCCTTCCGCGCATATAGGCAATGGCAGAGTTGGGTCATATAGCAGTTCTATTTTTATGCTTTTTGTCTTACTATTTTTCATAGCAAAACAACTGAATACAAAGGCATTGTAGTCAAAGTCCTGGAGTTAAAATACCTGATTTCTTACTTATAAACTGTGACTCCAGGAAAATTGAGCCTTTGAGAACATTAATCCAGTAAGAATTTTTGCAGTAAAAGACAATTTTGTTAAAATGTTTATATTAGGTCTGACATCAAAACACATTAGCTATACAGATATGGTTCCATAAATGGGACTGTTAAATAGAGATATAAATAAAATCATGGTTCTTTGTTCTTTGTCTCAATTCTTTCTTATTTCTAATGTCACTGCTATTACATAAAGATATCTATTTCAGTAAGTTTGGTCTTTGTTTTTCTTCAGCAGAGCTCACTGTATTTCTGATTGTGGCATGAAATTTACTATGTGTTCTAATGTGGCCTGAAACTCATTTTGCTCCTCAAGTCTTAGTTGTTCAAATGCTAAGATTACAGGAGATGTCATCACACTTGGCAGAATGTCATAATTTTTAAAAATATAAACTAGATATTTAAAAATATAAACTTGATACCAAACAGGTATCAAGTGCTAACTAAGTACATAGCTTAGTTGGTAGATGCTGGCCTAGCATACACAACTCTTTGGGATTAACTCCCCCAGTAATAGACAAACTGAGTGCGGAGGTGAAAACAAGGGGATCAGATCAAAATCATTTTTGGCCACACAGTAAGCTAGAAGGCAACCTGGGCTGGATGAGACTTGTTCTCAGAAAGCAAAACAAAACAAAACAAAAAAGGGGATTAAATGCTACTTCAAATTTTGAATTAACAGTGAAAAGGGAATTTCTTTTTCTCTTGCTATACATCTAATTGGGGCCTTGTGCATACCAGGCAAGAATACTCCCACCAAGCCCAATATTTTCCTCATGCTTAATCATCTTTATTTTCAATTTCAATGAAACTGAAATTTATGCCTGGCAATGCTTAAGCATGCATGGGCAGCCCGTGTATGGCGGTTCTGTTAAACTTGTCCATTTTGAATTTCATAGTTTAAGTTGAGAACAACTGACCAGGTCTCTTCCTCAAGGGAGCGTCAGATCTCATTATAGATGGTTGTGAGCCACCATGCTGTTGCTGGGAATTGAACTCAGGACCTTTTGAAGAGCAGGCAGTGCTCTTAACCGCTGAGCGGTCTCTCCAGCCCTTTCAATCTCAATGCATCATTAAAATTTCAGAGGCACACTAGAGTCAAGTGACACAACCAGAACTTACCTTCCTGACTCAGGTTCCAGAGAATCATCAGTGAATGTCTCTGCATTAAAATCCAAAGGTTCTGCATCCTGGAGAAGTTCTATTCGGTCTCTTTCAGTCCTGTTATTAGCCCTGGTGTACTTGGATGCTGTTCAAAAGAAGAAAACAATGGCTACTTCTCTATTATCTTTTACTTATGGATCATAGAAAAAAATCAAGGCTGCATCTAAAAGCTGGTTATAAAGACAAGAAACTTAAGTTGCTTGGTTCTTAGAAAATCAGATTCAAATATAACAGTATAATACAAAATAGTGAAGACAGTTTCTTAAGCAATCTAGCTAGTGTAGTGGCATTTCATTTGTATTTTATAAGTTCCTAGTAGGTAGTGTGAAGATTTAGAATCTAAAAATTAGAATTCACATTTAATTATGGTATCACCACTTATAAGGGATTTCCCTCTGTATGCTGTGATTATTATTGGTCAATAAAGGAACTGCTTTGGGTCTATAGTAGAGCTATAGGGGAACAGAGCTAGGTGGAAAAAACCAAGCTGAATGCTGGGAGAAAGGAGGCAGAGTCAGAGAGAAGCCATGGAGTCTCCGCCAGAGACAGACTCTGAGAACTTTACCCAGTAACCCACAGTCTCGTGGCGATACACAGATTAATAAAAAATGGGTTAAATTAATATGAAAGAGTTAGCCAATAGCTCTTAAAGTAGAGCTAATGGGCCAAGCAGTGATTTAATAAATACAGTTTCTGTGTGATTATTTCAGGGCTGGGTGGCCAGGAACCAACAAGCGGCCTCAACCAACATTACCACCATGAAGTTGTTCATCATTAAATCATACTTTATTTGGTTTCAGATTGAAACTTCATTTATTTTGGCTTGAAATTTGAGACATAATCACTTCAATTCTTAAAGATCTTGGAGGAAATAGAAAGTGGTAAGAATGTGATCAAAATATATTACATGAATAATTAAAATAATAAAAAATAAAAATTAAAAAATGGTCATCCTTCTTTCCAAGTTGAAAATCTTACCTACAATATGAAATCCACACTTTGGAGCTAACAGTATCTGTTTCTAAACTGTCTGGAAAGCCTCTTATGAGCCTTCTCATGCTTAAATTCTAGTCATGAGAAAAATATATCATCCCAAACATTCTCTTACACTACTGTCTTACTCTTTTGCTAATGAAAACCCCCTTCTTCCTGGTAACTATCATTCATTTCTAAATACTGAGCTCAACTTTTTATTACAGAAATAATTAGTATAAAAATCCATCCCTAAGACGAATCCTTTTTTACTCCCCCCAGGTATTTCCTTTAGCATCAGGTATATAGTCTTTGGTAACAACTCTCATGATACGTCTGCAACATCATTGGAGTCTGCAATCAAAATGTCTCTAGTAGTTCCTATTAGCTCTTTTATATAGTTTCCAGCTGTCTGGTAAAAATCCCTTCATCTCTTTATGCACATTAACCAAACTACTCACTATATCTTTTAACATACTAATTTGTTATTTTCATCAATGAACTGGCTGATAATTCTAAAACTTTAGTTACTTTTTTTAGGCCTAGTATGTTTGCTTTTTCATATTTTGAAGATGGTTCATATTTTACTTTCTTATATAACTCAGAACTTTTTGTTAAAGGCCAGACATTTCATTTAAAAGAATATAGAAGTTAAGTAACAGTTATGCTCAGAATGGGGCACATCTCTTTTAATTGGGTCATTGGTGTTGAGGGATGGAATTATCTAATGTGTATTTACTGTGAATTTAGACTCTTCCTTAGTTCTCTTAAGTCTATACATTTCAGATTTTCTTTGAATTTAGATGGCACTCAAGTACAAATGGATGTTCTCGGTACTTGTTGTCCACTCTCAGACCATTAGAAGGGTATCTGTGCTTCTAGTCTTCCTCTAACAGCATATTCTTGCTGTGAAATCAACTGAACAGCTGGGTGGGAAAGGATGCTCAGATTTCCTGCTTCAGCTCATTCTCAAACACATCTCAATTCTTGACAGTGTTGCTCCTTCAGCAATATTTCATCTTCACCAAAGACAAAACTTTGTCTCCTACATAGTGTGAAGTCCTGTGCAAAAACAGAGTTCCTGGCATCCTCCCAAGGGCAGAGGACTTGTTTCTTCCTTGTGTTAGTGACACAGAGGTTTCTTGACACACACAATGGTAGAGAACTTAAACCTAACTTTAGTCCTTCCCTAAATTAAGAACATTCTAGAAACAACCCCCCCCCCAAAAAAAAAAACAAAAAACTTTTCTCCTCTCACTGTATATATGGGAAAGCATTTGAATATGAGTCAGCCAATACCTAAAAAAAAATAAATGAATAACTTACATCAATCAGAAGAAAGGCAAAGAAAAACAATAAGATAAATAGTAGAAATAAGTACTTCCCTAGAACATGCCTTGGAAATAATTTGGTTATTTAGATTCATATACTTACAACTACTTATTTGATGTCCATTTCCCCTTTCTTAAACACACTAAGGACTATGATAAAGAGAAGTCACTGTAGACATATTTGTGAATGCAGAGATGGGTACAGTTTCAGTTTCTATATAACACAAACATTAGGAAAATAATCCCTAAGCACACTATAAAATAAGCTACTTACACCAATTGGTAGCAGTATCTGAAAAATTCGATTCTTTGGGGTCAGGATGAACATTTCTGTTCCTAGTGGAATCTTCTCTATTGTGTCCATAACGTTCTTTCCATTCCTAGAGAAGAAACCCATCAAATAGATAACAAAAAGTTACACTGCCAACATTATATATGCAGAGTATTACAATTTTTCATCAGAAAGCAACATAATTTTAATGGTATCTTTAGAATCAATTTTTATAACTTTTAATTTAAACAAAACATTTATGATTATATTAGCACATTAATCTAAAATATCAAAAATATTACAACAATAGCAAGCTTACCTTGATCATGTAAAAGTTATGCTGTAATATACTTTTACTTGAGCAAGCTACAAATACTAGAGATCTGGTAAGTCATTTTTGATAACAAATTAAGGCTGTATACAAGTATAATAAAACTGACTCATATAGACAGGAGTTATCATGAAAGATAGCATGATCTCATTAAATGAAATTCTATACATTATACTTATTTAATCGGAATGGTCATTTGAAAGCCACCTATCCACTGTTTTGTACAAGCAGGGATACATTCATGGTAGACATTTTTGGCCCTTTGGATACATTATATTTTATGTATAAAGTAGTCAGTCTATTACAAATTGGTAAACTGAAAGTTAGAAATCCCAACATAGGGGTTCTCAGCCTTCCTAATGCTGGGACCCTTTATACAGTTACTCATGTTGTGTTGACCCTAACCATAAAATGATTTCCATTGCTACTTTATAATTGTGTTTGCTACTGTTATGAATTGTAATGTAAATATCTGATAGGTGACACCCATGAAAGAGTTGTTAATCTCCAGGGGCTGTGACCCAGAGGTTGAGAACCACTGTCCTAATAGAAGGTGAACTCTATTTCCAATAGTGTCTACTATTTGGTTCTAATTATGAAATAAATAACAAATCTATCTTTTTAAAAGTATTTATTTATTTTGAGACAGGTTCTCATTATGCCCTAGTGCTATGTAGCCCAGGCTGCCTAAGCACTCAGAGAGCTGCCTCTGTCTGCCTCTGTGCTGGGATAAAGGCATGTACCACTATGCCCAATATACAATCGCTTTTGACATGGCATATACTAGAATATACAAAGACAATTATGACATCTTCTCTTAGCTACTTTCCAGGGTAATACATTAGTGTCAAAATACTGTAGAAATTGTGAATAGATTTTCTTCTTTTTCACACCCTCTCAAAAAGATTTGCTTCAGCAAATGGAGGACTTACAAGGAATTAAAGAGGAAAATATAAACGCCACATTTTAAAAAGCATATCAATTGTAAAGCAACCCATTCTTCTTTATTATCAAGGCTTCATGAATTCATTAATTGAATAAACAGTGATTGTATGCAACAAAGTGATGGATGTTAGACTCAAATTAAGTTACTACTAATGACTTTTTAAAAGAACAAATCTGACAGGATAATATGTGTATATAAAAGTATTAAAATTTTCCTTCTTTAAAAATACATCCAGGGATGGTGATATGGCTTACTAGTTAAGAGTACTCATTGCTCTTCCAAGTGACTAGGACTCAATTCTTAGCCATCTGTAATTCCAGTTCTAGGTGAGAAATGCCCTTTTATGCACTCTGGGCACCAGGTATGCACATGGTACAAAGACATGCACTCAGGCAAAACACTCATACACAGTAAAGGGAAAAAAAAATCTTTTGCCATTTGCTTATTGTTTCTCATCTTTAATCATTTACTCCAAGAAAGATTCTTATGGTTTTCCTAGACATTTCAGTTAACAGCAATTTAATAAAACATTGTACTTACTCTTCTTCGATTTTCACCTTCCTCTTGCCTTTGTCTTTTTCTTTTCTCTAAAGATAAGAAAAATGGCCTCAAATTTGAATACTGTTTACTTAGATACAGAGTAACCGAAGCAAGGAGAACAGACTATGATACCCACAACTTACTACAAAGTAAAAGCAACAGGTTACTTACTGTTAAAGAGGGCCTGAGAGTTCCCTCATGACAGAGCTGATGTTTCCTGGTTTTGCTAGAGATGGCTTTGTAGCCTGTCTACCGTTAGCTCTCCCTCCTCAGGATGATCTGAAATTTGTTTTTCTGTAGCTTCTATTCTCATATTGAACTTTTCTTCTACGCTAACTTTATACTTTCTGTATAACTCTGTTCTCATATAAGGTCTTCAGGTTATACATACAGTGTTGGGGCTCTATGTCCCTTAGGATAGTCTACAGAGTGGAGATTCTATCAGTTGTTCTCTTAGTGTCTCCCAACTTACCAGTCTTCAGTACTAGGAAAGGAGTGCTATGCCAAATACAAATATCACATCAAATAGACACTACCTTCCTAGGAATGCATGTGAAAGCGAGATTCTGGAGACTATTAAACAATGTCCCCAAATTAAGGTTTTCCACCTATCCTACCATCACTTGAATAAAAGAAAACTTAATACATTCCACTTTGTGAGTGGGTTTTAGAAAAGCTCTAGGTATTTTAATAGTACTCACATTCGCATACCAATGATCATTATATTCTAAGAGGGAAAAAAAACAGTTTGAATAATTTCCCACATAGCAGCAAACTAATAACTAAATTAATGAGCCTCATAGTTATATAGAACTTGGCAAATATGTTTCAGGACAAAGACACAACAACTCTACTATGGTTTGGATCTTGGATATTCCCTAAAGTCTTGATCACCAGGCTGTGCTTCTGTTGGTAGATGACAGAGCCCTCAAAGAGAGGATCTAATGGAAGGAAGTTAAGTCACTGGCAGAGACTGAAGAGACTACTGGGACCACAGCTCCTTCCTATGTCTCTCATTGCTTCTCTGTCATAAACTGGCTCACTCTCTTCCATGATATATTACACTGGTTGAAGGGCAAGTGACCACAGATTGAAATCACTAAAACTGGGAATTAAACTGTCTTTCCTCCCTGCGAACTAAACTAAACCAGATATTTTGTAACTCCAAGATCATAAGTGGTTATTATCTAGTTGCAGATAAACTAATAATTTACACTGCAGAATTCCTTCACATAAATCTTACATTATATTTTCAAATATCTTTCTGGGAAAAAACATGTATATATATTTTAGGTTAAGCCACTATATTTCTTTTTTAATTAAAAAAGGTTTATGTATGTATTTTTTTATTCTTCTCTTATATATTACATCCTAACTGCAGTTTCCCCTCTCTCCTCTCCACGCCACCCCTCCCCCAACCTCCCACTCCCACAGATCTACTCCTCTTCCTTTCTCTTCAGACAAGGGCAGACCTCCAAGGGATATCAACCAAACATGGCATATTAAGTTATTATAAGACTAGGTACATCCCCTCATATTAAGGCTGGATGAGGCCACCAAGTATTAGGGAAAAAGTATGCTGTGTTTCTTAAAGTAGATAAAAATTACACTCAAATTTTACAAACATTAATTTTGCATTTGAATCTTAGCACTTAAAATCTGCCCCTTTATTTTTTTTAAAATGACAAATCTTACCTCGTCTGATTAATTCTTTTCCTTCATCAACTAGATCTGATGTCATATCATTATCTCCCATGAACTGCTGGAAACCAAGCAGATTCAAACAACGGGTTCCCAAACTAATGGAAGCAGATTTCAAAACAATATTATTTCACCTCATAAATATTTTGATAAATTGTTCTTTATCATTGTCACCCACATAGAAACCATGATTATTAGTTATCAGGGAAAACTGCATAATAATGCAGTTAGTTATTCTTTACACGGTCCTTCTTTCTCTTTTTTAAAAAAATGCTTATGTCCACCCTTGTGTGAAGTTTCATGTCTATAATAGCAATATTTGGTGGACTGAGTCAGAATGACTGTCATGAATTTAAAGCCAGCTGAGACTATAATAAAACTTTATCTAAAAATAGAACAATACAAATTTTATGTTATATATTTTACTCAGTAGACTTTTTATATTTATACAGAAGTAAACTAACCAAATTATCAGCACATCTTTAGAAAAGAATTATACCAGGATGCTAAGCAATGAATATAATAAAATCAACTTGTTCTTTTTAAAATATTCAAAGAGAAGTTATAATACCAAAAAGTACAGATAAAAATCAGTATCTCTACATACAAAGATTTCTTGTTTAGAAAATCTTTTGGTTTCTGACACATGGTGCCACTCTGAAGTTCTGGATGTCCTAGAACTCACTATTTGGAATAGGCAGGCCTCAAGCTCAGTCTCTCAAGTGCTGTGATTACAGGCTTAAGACACTCTGCTTGGCTTAGAGAAACCTCAGTTATGCAAACTTTAATGTTATGCTTTGTTTTCCCTCAAGAATTAAAGTTTCTATTATATATTTAAATGATCATTCTATCTTATCTAGAGGCTGATTACTTGAAATGTTATTTGTCATTTTATCATACAGGATAAGAACACTTTAAAAGCATGGTACACAAGGGAGGAAGCAAGAGATGGACAGGCAAAATTAATACTGCTAAAATCCTACTGTGGATTAGACAATTCACTCATATTTAATCCTTACATAACCCTAAGAAATAAATATATGTTTGTTTATTTATTTATTTATTTATTTTTTGGTTTTTCGAGACAGGGTTTCTCTGTGGCTTTGGAGCCTGTCCTGGAACTAGCTCTGTAGACCAGGCTGGTCTCGAACTCACAAAGATCCGCCTGCCTCTGCCTCCCGAGTGCTGGGATTAAAGGCATGTGCCACCACCGTACGGCAAATATTTATTTTTATATGTATAAAAACACATCTGAGGGACTGGAGAAATGCGTGTGTGAAGAAAGCAAAACAGCTGATAAAGTGAAAATCGCTGATTTATACTAAGAAATGTGTAAGTATCTGGCTAACTCAGAACACTTGTAAGAAGAATGCATGCATGGCTTTGAGTAAAGGTCCTGTTTTCTTTGAGACAAACTGACATTATCATGTTAAGTTCACCACGCAGTTCAGGCTGCTCTCAAAAGGCAGGATCTTCCTGCTGCTCGCTTACAACTCACACTACCATTCCTAATTTAGAGAGAAACCTTTGTGTGTGTGTGTGTGTGTGTGAACGCTACTGGGGAATAAACCTAGGGTGCTGGGCATTCTAGGCAACACATCACTGAGCTACATTTCCAGCCACATAATGATTATTTTTCAACAATCTTCTTTCTGATTTCTTATATTAGGATTCTGTATTTGACAAAGCATTATCCTTATTTATATTATTTTGAGTCACAAAGCCATTTCATCTCAAAATGCTAACATTCCCAATATGACAATTAACAGGAAAAGAAGTACTAAACTCATGATGTTCCATTAATACTTTTATAAAACTTTTAAATAAGTAAACATATAATCAAAATAGCATTAAACATATAAAATCTGCTATTTTTTTCTACCCTAAAGGCAAAACAGGATCTTGCTATAGTCCATGCTGATTTTGAACTTGAGACTCTCCTGTCTTAGCCTACAAAACCTTAGAATTGTAGACATATGCCACGATGCTCAGCTAAGTCATATTTTCAATTATAATCTTTTAGTTATTTTGTTTATCTAAAAGTAAAATTTTTTAACTTGGTAGAGAATTTAAACATGATTGCTTATTAACCTACTATTAGTATGTTAATATGTTATTTATAATATTTATGCACTAGCAACATAGGATTTAAGTAAGTTAATAACACTTTCATTAGAAAAGAAAATTAATCTATATCTATACTAATGAAGTGTTTTTATAAATTTGGACATATCTTGGGACACTGAAGCAGTACGCAGGGGCAGAAGTATAAAGGTGAGGAATAACATATGAGAAAGTAGAGAGAAAAGGTGCTAAGGCAAGCATACCTTTCCATTAACTCTTTTTTATTGAGACTTTTGTATATGTACACAATGAATATGATTATTATCCCGACTTTAGCCCTCTTAACTGTCTCCATTCTTCCTAATACCTCCTACCTAACTTTATATCTATTTCTAAAACAATAATCCACTAAGCCCAATGAGTGCTTCCCATATATGCATGGATGTAGGGCTAGCCACTGGAGCATGGGAAACCTACCTCAGCCTCAAAGAATGTCTCCCTGCCAGAGCACTTATCAACTGCCAAAGGATCCTCAGGAAGGGCGGGGCCTGGAGATCAATTCCCATCTCTGTAGGAACTATTGCTGGCTTGATCTTGTATGAGTCTTGTATGGGTAACTGTGGCTTATATGAATTAATTACTGTAATAGCTTTAACCTTCTTGAATCTTACCTTTACCAAGATTCTATAATTTTCTCTGAGCCCACAAGAAGAGTAGCTCATGCACCTTCTAGGCATAGAGAAGTATTTCTCATTCAACTTTATACATATGACCTGATTATAAGTACTCCTCACCTGACCCTTTGTGTTGGCTATCATCTGCAGGATTTAGAAACCCAGGAACAATTATATGGAAAAAGCCCAAAGACTAAACTGTGTTACTATAAAGAAGCTAGATGTGAAAGGGTATTATATACCATGGTGGTTGTTAGTATCACAGTCCAGGACTTTAGAATTAACACCCTGCAATTAATCTTATCACTCTGTAGTCTACATAACTGTAACAGAATGACTCAAACAGTCAAAAGAGGCCTTCAAACTATCCTAGTTCGCATAACCTTCCCAAACACAAATAACTAAAACCAAGCCAGTAAATACTCAATGGTGTTTTAGGGGAAGGGATATCCATATACAACTAAGAGCATGAGAAAAAGAAATGTTAAGTTTCCTACCTAAAATACGTAGCAATGCAGAGAATTACCACCAACATAGGATAATATATATAGAATCCATCTGCAATAAAGGATAAAACTTTCATGGAACCCATGATCTGAAGAGCAAGAGAAGAGTTAAGTCAGCATAGTTCCATATTTTCTTCCCTTTTCATCATTAGAAAATTTACCCACAGGAAAATATATCAACAAACTAGACCTCAAAATTTAGAAACAAAGTATGCTTTTTTTAAACTTTTTCCTGTTAAGGTTTTCTTTTAAAGAAGTCTAGTATTTTACAATTACTACAAAACCATGGGCATTAGAACATTCATATAAATGCTAATGCTACTATGAGGCAGGTTTTAATGCAGCACATCTAAGTAATCTGTATGAAGGAAAAATTTTTTATAATTCTAAAAGGAAAGTCACTTTAACCCCATCATTAGTAATCACAATCATAACCTTTAGGCAAAGGCTTTAGTGATAAAAGGAGTTTCATAATGCTACTGAGCCTGTCTACTGACAATAGAAGATGATTCATAACAACACCTGATACAGATAATGAACCTAAAGAGTCATACTTACAGATGTATATGCAGTTGGCTGGGTATTCTGATGAGAGATGGATGAATCCATGTGTGTCAATCCCAAGAAGTTAAGACATAAAGGGGGAGTCAAACGGCAAAATAACCTACAATAAATATTTAAAAGCACCAAAATATATATTTTAAATAAAACAAAACACATTTTACATTATAGTGAAATGTATTAAAAACATTTCAGATCATTCTAATTATAATTTTTATCTTTTTGCATATTATATATAGTTTAATTATCTATGTAAACTGTCCTTACTGGGGACACATTCTGAAATCCTATTAATCACATTTCCTTTAAGAACACAAATGCCTGTATACTTAACTGCAGCCTCAGAGTGCCTCCTTTCAGCATTCTGGCTAAGATCAAGTATAAAATGAGTATCTTACATTGCTAGAACTTGGGGCTGGGAGAATGGAAAGGTTCAAATATAAGGAGGTAATAGTGACAAGAGTTCTTCTGTAGTGAGAGCAAGATCTGTGTAGGTGGTGATCACTGTAGGACTCTACACACAAATGAAGGATGAAATGTAAGAACTAATTAAAGTCTACCGTGCTGCTAACAGTAATATGCAATGTAAATTTCCTAGTTTGGTACTGTACAGCAACTACAATGTCATCATGATGAAAAGCTTGAGGAAGGTGACACAGCGTATCTGTAATTTTCTAAAATTTCATGCCATAGCTTAAATATGAAATGAATGCCATAGGCTCATCTGTTGAAGGGTTTATCTTCACTGTGTGGCTCTATTTTATGGGGTGGTATAACATGAGGAGGTAGGGCCTACCTAGAAGAAGCAGGTTTCCTGGTGTTATGAATGGAAAGACATCATGTTTGGGGTCCTATTAGTCTGTCTTTGCTCCCTAAGTCCCATGAGCTGGATAGCACTGCTCCAATACACTCTCTTTGCCATTTGTAGCCTCACTTCAGGTCCAAAACAATCAATAACAAGTGACAGTAGACTAAAGTCTCCGAAACAATTAGACATAATAAATATTTCTTCCCCTAAGTTGTTTGTATCATGTATTTTTTTAACAGCCACAAGAAACTAACCCAGTGGCTTTCATTTTTTTTTTTTTTTTGTAAGACAAAATTTTGACATTAGGGGGGCTGGAGAGATGGCTCAGTGGTGAAGAGTATTGCTTGCTCATCTATAAGTCCTGAGTTCAATTCCTGACAACCACATGATGGCTCACAACCATCTGTAATGAGATGTGCTGCCCTCTTCTGGCCTGCAGTCACACATGCAGGCAGAATGCTGTACATAGAATAAATACATCTTTTAAAAAAAGAAAATTTTGACAATGACATTACTTTGAGTCTTAAAAATATCCTATATATCTGACTAATAATAGGCTAGATAGATTGCCTATAGCTAAAGCCAGACCTCTAAATTTCTCTAGGAAAGAAATGTTTCTCTTAGTGTCCTTAGAAATTCAATTCAGTTTTAGGAAACTGACTTTCAGAACATTGTTTACATCTAACATAGCCTCTAAACTTTCAATTGTTCATATACTAAGTTTCAAATTGATAAATTCAGGCTATGTCTTTTTTCCTAACATAGCGCTCATAATTTAGCCATAAACTTCAAACAGGATTTAGTTAGTGATCACAAATACCCATTTTATAGTCAAAAAAAAGAAAAAAAAACCAATTAGTTCACAGAAATGTATGTTCATGCAACATTCATGAACAAGAAATAAAAGATCTATCAGTAGCACTTAAAATGAAAACATTTCTTTATTCTAAGCTCAATTCTACTTACATGCCGCTGAAAAGAAGGCTGTAAGCATCAGTCTGATGATGTGAAGCCAAGTAGTAGTAATTAAATACTCGAATCCTGAACACCGTAGAGTAAACACAGATACTTAGGAAGAAGATGGAAAGGAAGCAAGCAATCTAGAAAAAATAGTTAAGACTGATTTAAGACTTTATTATTTTACTTACTGCCACAAAAATTATCATTTGCCCCAGCTATATTTATTGATGTCCTAAAATATAAATATAAATACAACAATAGTGTCTTTTTTAATAGCAAAGATGAAATTTTGAAAATAAATCTACATTTCAACCAGTTCAACCTCCTAAATCCAAAATTTGACTCTGATCCCTGAAGGAAACTGTTTTACCTATTCTCTTGACAGCTCTACAGGAATACAGTAAGCTATGTAGTTTCACTGACAAAAGAGGATCAAATAACCTCATAAAATGCTTTATTACTATCCTATACTTTTTCATTGATCTTCAACTACAGTTCCTAGTATTTATAATCTGGGTAAATTGATGAACATCAGTTTTGGAAGTCTGAATAATAGCACAGTGGGAAACTCCACCACTTTCATTTTTACTAGAAGAAACATAGGAAAAGATATGACAGTTAAAGTTTCTGCATGAACTGTTGTATTTATGGTCGATATGAAAAAACTGACCTCAATATAAATATAATTGTATGTTTTTTCTGCCAGCTGTATGAAGACTGCAAAGAGAGATAAGACAGGAGTCGTGCTAAAGAAGGTGCACTCTGACCACACAACAATCACCGAGAAGATGGACAAAACCACAGCAAGGATCCTGTGAAACCATGGACGCAACAGGCATTCCCAGTACCATTCTGGAAAATACAAAAAACAAAACAAAACCACAATCAGGAAAACTAAATCAGTAATAGAATATTTACAGTCTTCAAACTAGCAGCAATCAGACAGCACAGGGAACGGTAGCAACACTGAAGAGACACGATCAACAGCAGTGTACAAACTGATAGCCCATGTGCTTCCTGCTCTGATGCACTGAGGAGAGCAGGACATTACCTTTGTGGTAGTCCTGTCGATGACACATGAGCTGTACCTAATCATGAGGACACGGCAAACTCCAATTTGGGGACAACCAGTACAGAACTAGCCTATTCTGTCCATCAACATCGATGTTTTAAAATACAGAGTCCAGGCTCACTGTCTTCCTGACTATTTAAGCATCTGCACGGATGGTTCTTTTTCATTGCCTTCAGTCCTCTCCTCTCATGAGCTCAGCTTTTAATACTCCTCTTTAACCTGACTACTCATTCCAGTGGTCTTTCTTAACCAGTGATTGCTAACAACAGCAACCGTTCTATAGAGCCCAATTCCTTCCATCACCCTCATCCTCAACAGGTACCTTCATCTGTATCCAACCATACTGACTGACAACCAGAACAAACAGAACATTTATCCTTCCATCATTATACTGTTATTGAAAAGTTTTGAAGTCCTTCCTTCCTTTTCCAGCTCAGATTCCAGTCTTTGAGGATAACTACTCTCCAGTCCCAGTTCCTTTACCCTTTCTAGCTTCACTGTACTTGTTTGGTTAAACCACACAGCTTGAGCCAACTCCGTGGTTATTCTGAGTCTGTGTACATGAGTCTGCAGAAGAAAGTCACATCTTTACTGACTACTCTCACTTCAGAATACTGCCAGCTTTAAACAGGCCCATAGCACACCAGGACAGTCTGCTGTCAGTCTCCACTGTCTTCCACACCTTTTCCCACATGACTATTCTGTGCCTTCTTGAAAATTCCTTCTTTGTCTTTATTGGCAACACATTCCTAAGAGAATATAAGAAGTCAGAAGACTGGCCAGCATTTTTACCACTGCATTTTCTCACTTACACTAAAGCTGTCTGTCTGTCTGACCTCCTAATGCAAGCAAGGCTATTCTGTTTACTGTTCACATTTTCTATCGCATCTCCATTATCTATGAATATTGCTCCAGAGTTCTGCATGGCTTCAGTAATTTTCCTCTCTGTGATGTTATTCCTCAATTATAAGCTACATTTCAAGTTTTTAGTATGTATGTATTTATTTATTTTTGCTCTCTAAGCATATTTGGTCATGTACACAAATTTATTTTTAATTGTATTTTGTATATGTATTTAAAATCATAGGCATAAATATATTTGAAATTTCAAAAACATTTTTAAAATAATCATTGTGTTGAGAGGAATGCTACCAAATATTATAGAGACAATGTTTTAAATACCATTGGTGAATTTGTAGAAATTTCTGCTAATATTCAGAATGCTCAGTTTTCAAAGTATAGCTAATTAATAAAGTTTTATATTATCAATTGTCTAAGCCATGATACACATTTATACTGAGATTCATTCTTAGTGAGAACAGATATTTCCTACAGCTTCCATAAATTATATGTAATTATAACCTATTTTGTAATCAAATATTTATCTACAAATCTTTTATTTTTAATATACCACAGCTCCTATATCTATGGCTCAGGAACATCATGGGAGAGGAAGCAGAAAGACTGTAAAACCCAGAATACCAGGAAGTCTATGGTGAAACAGTCTCTCCTATAAATGGCTGTAGCAACAAAACTGGAACAATGGTAATCAATAGATATGTTAATTCAGAAGAGGGAAAGTGTCATAGGATCCCACCCTTAGACAAAGAACCAATTCAAGCAACCAATGACTTACAGAAAAATGAGAATTAGAAGTAAAATAATTATAAGATTATCAGATGCCTAATATTAACCCATGGAGCAAATTAATATACAAACAAAAGTCAGTATTAAATTGATGAAACATACATTTTCCTTGTAGAAAAATTATTAACTTTGGATTTATGTCAAATTACATACCAACTGTAGGATTATAAAAATATTGGATAAATCGATTTTCTGGCTCGGGTGACTGAAAGGTGTGAACAAATTGATGAGTTGCACTAGTTTCATTTTTTGCTACATCTTCTAGATAGAACGCCTGTTCCAAAAGAATTTGCCATTGCACTTGAGTTCGACGGTGCCTTTGAACTGAATAAATGACCTTAAAACAGAAGAGGGACAAGCCTGTCAGTATAACTAAACAGTAGGTCAACTTTTTGCTGGAGAATGGGAGGTTTTTGTCTTTGTCTTCATAAGGTAGTACTAATGGCACTTTCCAAATGTGGCCAAAGATGTTAATATTTTGAAATGACATAATACTTTCTCATAATAGAACAGGTATAACTCTTATATCCAACTGCCAATAGTACCCTTGTCCAGAAACACAAAGTTAAAACATTTCAACAATAATAAGAATAAGATCAATAGTTTGGGATATATATTTCATTTGCATGCACACAACACATTTGGGGTCGGGGGTGCTTGCATATATAATTTTGGGCATGAGGGAGGCAGAAGCCAATATCAAGTGTCTTGCCCCATCATTCTCTACCTTCGTTTTTGACACAGGGTCTCTCACTGAACCTGGCTCTTGCAGATTAGGCTAACCTACCTGCTTAGCTCTGCTTAGCTCTGCCTCCCAAGCACTAAGAATAGGTACACACCACTCTGCCTGGCTTTTTATATAGGTATTGGAGACTATGTTCAGTTTGTCAGACTTGAGTTGCAAGCAGTTTAACTGCCAAGTCAACATGCACAGAGCCTTTCAACCTAGCAATAATTATAAATCTAATTCACATTCTCTAATTGTATGTAAAATAGCTATAATTAATAATTAACGTTACCTGTTTATGCAATTTTACCAAACTTTTTTCACTTGGGTAGGTATTACGCTTTTCATCAAAATCTTCATAATCATCCATATTTCTACCCATCTTTTCCTGATAATCTGTAGGGCACTAAAAGAAAATCATTTTACAAAATCTTAATACATCCTTAATAAAAATTTAATAGAGCTTAATAAAAGCTTTATTTTTATTAAAAATCTTTCATTCTGGAGATTTTTAATTTTCTCAAAAATATTTTCTTCTTTTATTGACATCTCTAATGGTTAAGATCTTTCACTAGGTCTTTCAAAGGAATGTTGAGTTTCTTTTCACTTCTAATATTTATCTTTATGCTTAGATACACTACTCCCTGGAGACTGAGAACGGCAAGGGAAGCATA
This sequence comes from Microtus ochrogaster, assembly GCF_000317375.1. Lineage (NCBI taxonomy): Eukaryota > Metazoa > Chordata > Mammalia > Rodentia > Cricetidae > Microtus > Microtus ochrogaster. The sequence continues at coordinate 29,506,186 of NC_022021.1, read as the reverse complement.
CCTATATGAAGTAACAACTATTGAGAAGATTATTCTAATAACAGGCACTTGGTGAAACTTTAATTATTTTCCCAAATAATAAAGAAGAATCATAAAAAATTTAACATGCTAAATCTCTGAGAAGCCACAGTATGCAGAAGTCCTGAGTTCAATTCCCAGCAACCTTATGGTGGCTCACAGCCATCTGTAATGACATCTGCAGCGAAACACTGTATATATAATAAGTAAATCCTTAAATAAAATAACAAATGAGAGAAATGGTTAGAAAACTTATTCTTATGACTATGACTGTAGCTAAAGGAACAGAAGCTAATAATAACCAGTAGAAATATTTAGAATACAGGAAAAAAAAGAATTCAGTGGTAACTTGGGCACATAAAGGTAATTGTAGTACTTTTCAAATAATTATTTCAGGAGCATACAAATATACTTGCAATTCAATACGCCTCCATCAAAATCATAGAAATATGGCCTAGCTATTAAATATCCATGTAATTTATTTCATAGCAATTATAAAATTACATGTGAGAAGCTGGTTGCAACATTACTGCTATCTTCAAACTTCAAGGGAAAATGCTGTCAATTACCATCAAACTTACAGTAGTATAAGAAAAACTCTACATATAATTGGCTGTGTTTATGGTAAAGATTTATATAAAGTCCATCTGGAAAACTTCAATCATATGCTTTTTATCATATTTTTCTATGAGAAATATTAATTTATAGTAGTATATAAGATATATGCACAAGAAATTGAGGGAATATATATAATGATTACCTTTTTAAGTATTGTATCAACACATTTTCTCAATGGGTGGTTGTACTTAATGCTTTCATTTACTTTACGAACCTCCTAAAAAACAGTGAGAAAAATAAAAATGTTTAGATTTCTATTTTTAAATGATAATAGCACTAAATACTATTAAGTCTCAGATTTTTAAGTTCAACACAAATTATTTAGCATTAGAGGAAAGGATAATAGTTGAGAATCAGGGCTCTTCAAACTAAAGCAAATCCAGTAGTCTCCCACCTGTTCTCAGTCTGAGACACAAGCTTGCCCTCATTCATTTACATAGAGTCTACAGTTGCTGTCAGAACACAGTGACCAAGCAATCACAGGAGAGACCATCTGGCTCTTCCTATTTTAAAAAGGGTCATGGTTGCTGTTAAAGTGTGAACTAAAGTTATACCTCCTGCCTCCCCGTATTAGTTGTGTGTACATAAGGAAGTTATTTCAACTCTCAGGACTTCATTTTCTTCATTTATAAAATGGGATTAAAAAGAAAATCTATTTTGTAACGTTGTGAGAATTAAATAAAGTTGACACCTGAAAATGAATTTGAACCATGCAAGCCTACTTGCGTGCATTATTTTTTTAAATCCCTGACAAGTTAATAAAACTCACAAAGGATCAGCACAACCTAGAAATGTTGAATAACTTTTCAAATTAAGTACTATCGATGAATAAAAGATATACATGGCACCACTTCTCGTCAAGAGAACAGTCAACAGAGACAGAGTATTAAATCAGAACTGCTTTTAGAGGATTAAATTTGCTTACCTCCATTACATCCTCCAGGTTCTCTTCTGCATCTGCTTTCTCTGTCATCAGTTTGGCTGCCTTAAAGTAAGTCTTCATGAGTAGATAACCCCTTTTGGCTCCATTCCAGTATGACCGAGGAATCTCCACCAAGCCATATCCCAATAACAACACAAGAAGAAACAGACCCCATGTGTTGGCAGCAGCTATCCCTATAGTCTGAAGTTGGTTCCTAAAAAATAAAAAATATAAGCACCATATATATGTTTTCAGAAAACTGTCCAAAAGGATAAGTAGGATTTTGTATGAAGAAATTTTCAACTCTTTTAAGTCACAGCAGATAATCCAGGTATTTTAATGTAAAGACAGTGTGACTGTAAAAAATAGACTTTAATATGGAAAAAAACTGCTTCAGTTGTAGTAAAAATTAGAATATAGGATAATTCATAGTGCACATACACATGCATTCATGTGTGAGCACACACACACACACACACACACACACACACACACACACACACATATTTCCTCCAGAGAAAACATTTTTCACTAAGTGCTTCCTTGAAGGCGTAAATCGCAAACAATCCCACACCAGTTTGGAATTATGATTAATAGAATGGTTATTTATTTAAGGGGGAAAAAACTTATAGATCACCGACCAGCTATTGGCTGAAGGAGCGGAAGGAACTCCCGAAACCCTGTAAATAGCTAAATTAACTTGTGTTATGAGACCTATCTCTACTCTTCTATATATAAATTTGGAGATAATATACATAATTAGAAATCATATTCACAAAGTGGATTTTAATTTATTGAAATATATTAACTTAAAATAACATTAAGGAAAAAATATTCTGTCAAACTACAACAAGACAAACAAAAAAGAAAAGTAAGTTTCTGTAGAGGGAAAATTTATTTTTTAAAATTCTATTAAAAATAGAACTGTTCTTTCCCATATGGTTATTTGTCAAAACATTAATCTACCATCTACTAGTTATACTTAAACATGCCATTCTGTATTTTATTTCTTTGTAATATGCATTATTCAGATACTCCTTGAGGGGTATCTGTAAGACATATAATCTGGCATGTGTGTCTGTTTACTTATATGTAGCAAAGAAGTTCATTGTAAACAGTACAAACATACAAAGAACAGTGTTAAAAAGACTACTTTTCTTACCATTCTAAATGCAAACGTGGGTTTACAGCCACATAAATTAGAAATGCTCCAAATATCAGCAAGTAAGTGCCATAATAGATTGCATTCTCAATCAGGGCTGTTTTTATCTTTCCAGTAATGGAAAAGCCTCCAGATCTTGCATATGACTGCATAAAAGGTAGCAGAATCCTAGTCGGATGGAAAATACATGATTAAAAACTCAATTATGTATCTGTGTAATCTGAAAATACCCCAAATACAAGAATCTCAATGTATCACTCTTATCCCTAATAAATTTTATTATGGGTAGTTACATGTTAATATTGAATGAACCATGATAATTATTTATATAATATTAAATTTTGGGAAAAACAAAGGTCCTAAAAGGGCAACAATGGCATGCAGAGCAGAATAACATGAGTGACTTCAGATTATCTAAAAGGCCTAAGATTAGGCCTTTGAGCCCTCATGAAGAGGCCAAAGTTGGGGTACATAACTGTAATCTTAGCACTTGGAAGACTGAAGCAGGAAGACTGGTGATTTAAGAACAACTTGGGTTACATAGTCAGACCCTGTTTCAAAAACAAAGACATAAATAACAATATCATTTCTACAGAACAACTTTGGACTACATCCAAAGAATGAAGAAACTTAAAAAAAAGCACAGGATTTCACGTGGGGTGGAGATCTGCTGGGGCCTGAGGGGTGGGGTGGTCATCATTCCTTTGGACCTATGATGTGGGATTCCCCTCTGTATGCTGTGAATACCATTAGTTAATAAAGAAACTGCTTTGAGCCTATAGCAGAGCAGGGCAGAACTTAGGTAGGTGGGGAAAACTAAATTGAATGCTGGGAGGAAGGAGGTGAAGCCATGGAGCTGCCGCCAGACATAGATGTGGAACCTTGCCAGTAAGCCACAACCACATGGCGACACACAGATTAATGGAAATGGGTTAAATTAAGATGTAAGAAGTTAGAGCTAATAGGCCAAGCAGTGATTTAATTAATACAGCTTCTGTGTAGTTATTTCAGGAGTCTGGGTGGCCAGGAAACAAACAAGTGGCCTCCTACAACAGACCTAGGACTGCAGGATCTCTACAACACAGGGCATAAAAAAAGACAGGTGGATAAATGGAATGAAATCAAAGACCCTAATATAAATCCACACACCTATGAACACTTGATTTTTGACAAAGAAGCCAAAATTATAGAATGGAAAAAAGAGAACATCTTTAACAAATGGTGTTGGCAAACTGGATATTGACATGTACAAGAATGCAAATAGATCTATATCTATCACCCTGCACAAAATTCGAGTCCAAGTGGATCAAAGACCTCCACACAAATCCAGTTACACCGAACCTGATAGAAGAGAAAGTGGGAAATAGCCTTGAACTCATTGGCACAGGAGAAAACTTTCTAAATAGAAGACCAGTAGCACAGACACTAAGATCAACAATAAATGCGACCTCATGAAACTGAAGAGGCAAAGGGTACCATCAGTAGGAAAAATGGCAGCCTACAAAATGGGAAAAGATCTTCAGCAGTCCCACATCTGAGAGAAGGCTGATGTCCAAAATATATAAAGAACTCAAGAAACTAGGCATCAAAAAAATCAAACAATCTAATTTAAAAATGGGATACAGATCAAAACAGAAAATTCTCAATAAGAGAGATTGAAATGGTCAATATACACTTAAAGAAATGTTCAACATCCTTAGCCATCAGGGAAATGCAAATCAAAACAACTCTGAGATTCCTTTTTACACCTGCCAGAATGGCCAAGAAAAACACAAGTGACAGCTCATGCTATAGAATATGTGGAACAAAGGGAACATTCCCCTACTTCTGGTGGAAGTGTAAATTTGTACAGCTGCTTTGGAAATTTATATGGTAGTTTCTCAGAAATATGGGAATCAATCTATCGCAAGACCCAGCTATACCACTCTTGGGAATAAACCCAAAGGAAGCTCAATCATAACACAAGGACACTTGCTTGACTATGTTCACAGCAGGATTATTCATAATAGCCAGAAACTGGACATCTCTCAAGGAATAGATAAAGAAAATGTGGTGTTTATACACAGAAGTATTACTCAGCTTTTAAAAACAATGATGTCATGAAATTCTCAGACAAATGGATGGAACTTGAAAAAAAATCATTCTGAGTGACGTAACCCAGACTCAGAAAGACAAACATGGTATATACTCACTCACTCATAATTGGATATTAGGTGTAAAGAATAACCATGCTACAATTCACAGCCCCAGAAAGGCTAGGTAAAAAAGAGGGCCCAAAGTGGGACACCCAGATCTCCCTGGAAGAGGAAACAGAAGAGATTTTGTGGAGGGACTGGAGGCAGGTGGGGATGGGTACGTGAGGGATAAGTTTCGGGGCGGAGGGTAAAAGAAGAGAGTACTGAAAGAAATGACTCAAAAGGGGACGCATTTTAGGGTCAGACGGAAACCTGGTGCAAGGGAAACTGCCACAAATCTACAAGGATGAGCCCAGTTAAGAATCCTAGCCATAGTGGATACGTAGCCTAAACTGGCCATCTCCTGTAATCAAACTGGTAATTACCCAAATTGTCAGCAGAGAGCCTTCATCCAGTAACTGACGGATGATGCAGAGTCCACAGCCAAGCACTAGGCTGAGCCCAGGGAATCCTATTGAAGAGATGGAGCAAAGATTGTACAAGCTGGGGGTGGGGGGTGGGTAAGAGGTTAGAGTCTCTCACAGAAGCAACTGACCTACTCATGGGAGTTTACAGACTATGGACTGACAGTTAGGGATTCCGGATGGGACAGGTCTAGGCCCTCTGCGTATGTGTGATGCAGGGTTACTTGGTCTACTTGTGGGAATCCTGGCAGTGGAAGCAGGGCTTGTCCCTAATACTATGGCTGGTTTTTGGGAACTTGTTCCTAATGCTGTATTGCCTTGCCCAGTCTTAAAAGGAGAGGTGCTTAGTCCTACTTCAACTTGATATCCCATGCTTAGTAAGCACCCACGGGAGGCCTGCCCCTTTCTGAACAGAGGTGAAGGAAGGGTTGATTAGGGAGGTGGGCAGAAAAGAGGGAGGGAATGGGGGTGAGCTATAGTAGCACTGTAAAATAAATGAAAAAAAATTTAATTAATTTTAAAAAAGGATACCACAGATTAAGGAATAAAGTAACAGTGAGCAAATGGAGACATCAAGTGGAGAAGGTTTCTTTAAGGAGTCTAGCTGGATATCCTATTATAAACTACGGCATACACATAAAGTAGAATGTCTCACAGAAATTAGTAACAGTCACAAAATAAGGGAATGTACAAAACTGTAGAAATGAATCTCCAAAATATGTAAACAGATGGAGAGAGAAATTCATGCTGTAGAAGTCTACATTTATAAATTTCTAAGCACAACAGATCGATCTATAGTGATGGAAGTAAAAAGTGTGGTTCCTCTTAAGGATAAGGAATGTTCTCTAGACCATGTTCTTCTCTAGAGAACATGGTCAGGCATATTGTGAATGGCCTATAGCACTGGATGCTGGTATATGGATACATCCATTTTGAAAAATGAACTAAATACAATGAGTGTATTTTTGATAAGACTTGATACTTCAATTTTTTTAAGTCTCCAAAAACATTTACTGTAATGATACTAGTGAGGTAGAGGATGGAAAAGATTTTAGATGAGAGAGACTTTAAAAAATTTACTTTTTTGTAGGTGAGAGAATTATTTATGTGCATGGAACACTATTTTAAAGGTTGAGGAAACACTGTCAAACCTGAAAGCTATAAGTAACAGAAGCTAAATAGTTCATTTTAGGAAGTGAAGTTATCATAATAAAAATGAATCTTCCATCCCTGGAGGGCAAGGAGATGGTAAGTAGGTAGATGTGCTGATAAGATAGACAGTGAGAGATTGTCATGTGATAACTTCTGTTATCATTATAAGGCAAACAGCAATGTCATATGCCAAGAGAAAAGGTCATATTTTAGAAGGAATAGAAAGGGACCACACAAAAGATCTCAAGTTTAGAAGAGGAAGCAGACAAATAAACAAAGGAAAACCTCGCAATTTTAAGGGTATGGTTGAGATTATTAAAGATAAACTTCCAGAGATACTATTCTACTTTGTTTTGTAAGTTTTCCTCTTATAATGTTGCTACACCCAGTTTAAGAATTTAGTGGTCTGCGGGATATCTAAGAGAGGAAGGATCAGAAGGTGGACGATAACTGTGAGTCTAGAGCACAGAAGAAAGACAAACTACAATGGGTAGAGAAATAAAGTTGGAGTACATTACTTGTTATTAACACCATAGCTGTAACTGATGCTATGTGGGAACAGGCAGGCAAAATGACTAAAGACAAGGCTCAAGGGAAGACCAGCATTCAGGAACTGGGTCACAGAAGTAAGGGAAACACCCATGAAGGAAAGGAGAATGTGTGAATGAGCAGGCAGGGTTAGAGGCCCCTATTGCTAAAGTCATTGCACATTTAGGACAGAAGATTTGATTATTTGAGTTGGATCTAACATGAAAGCTTTTTTTTTGTTTAATCTAGCCTCCTTGAGTAAACTATGCAAGCTGCCAAAAGAGGGAAGCAATTAAATAGTCCTATCCAACTGCAACATCTATGAACCAGAATAATAACCAGCATGGCAAGGTATCTGTGATGGTGCAGGAAATAGCACTCATATTTGTTGGTGGTGACCAACATCTGTCTAATTGGAGTCAAGGATCACTCAACAGGAAGGAAATCATGCCTGGTACTGAAAACCTACCCTGCTGCCTAAGGGTAGTGAGGACATGTACATTAGAGAACAATCTAGTACAGCCACTTAGCTAGACCAGCATAATTCCTTACTATATTCTAAATCCTATCCTTACACCCACAGATTGGTGTAGCTACTACTTCATCAAAGAAGCTTTTCTTTCCAGCAAATTGAGACAATAACAGAGAAACACAAGAGAACACAATGCAGATCATGACAGTGGGGAGCCCAGACCCAACCCAGTCTATACCACAGCTCTTGCATCTATGCCTCAGGGGTCACTGTGGAAGAGGAAAGATTTTTAAGGGACAGAATACCAGGAAATCTGTGGTGAAACAGTCTCTCCTAGAAATAGCTGCATAAATAAAACCAGAACAATGGCAATATTTATGAACATATTTATGTGGAAAGAGGAAAATTGTGAGCACTGCTACCTCTAGACCAGTTGTTTTTAACCTTCCTAATGCTATGACGCTTTAACACAGTTCCTCATGTGGTGTCGCCCAAACATGGAACTATTTTCATTACTACTTCAAACCGCAATTTTGCTGTTATGAATCATAATGTAAATATCTGTGTTTTCTGATAGTCTTAGGTGACCTCTGTGAAAATGTTGTTCAATCCCCAAAAGAGTCATGACCTATAGATTGAGAACCAATGCTCTAGACCAGAACTACAGACAACTAATGACTGCTGGGAGAGGGACAATTAGCCTCTACCAGGGAGGAGTCTCCTTTATGGTTGTCCAATGTAGAGTGCTCAGTCCTATAACCATATATACACAAACAAAAACTGATTTATCAGGTAGCATGTAACAGTAATAATCAAAGAAATAGAGGCTATCAACTTGAAAGTTAGGGGTGGAGGTGAGGGATAGGCTAGAGGGAAGAAAGGGAGAGAGGAAGTTAGATAATTCTACTTCAATCAAAAACATATGTAAGAAAGGAAACCAAGGGAAGATAGTGACTTTAGTGAAAGCACTTTTATGTAATAACAGAGATAAAAGAGGACTGGACTGAAGGCCAAACGAGAAGTGACATGGAAGGGAGGAGTCACAAGAAAAAATTTCATTTCTGTTTTCTATTTTTGTCTCCTTTTTCTCTTTACTTTCTTCTTCCTTTTTTTTTCAAAGATAGGAGAAATGAGTCAGAAAAACTGGGACATATGTGTGTGTATATACATACACACTTCAAAATATTAAGGTTCACTAAAAATTAATCACTTTACCCACAAATTCATCCTTCACTTCTACTTACCACGTTAAAAACTGTGATGTCCAGTAAACTACCCTCCAGAAAATTGGCATGATTCCATCTGGAATGTAACTCCATGGCTTGAAACATGGATGTTGCCTGTTATAACAATTTAAAGTCAGTCAATCACAAATAATTATTTCTTAAAAAAAAGTTTATACAAATTTGTGAGTAGCAAAGATCATTTGTATCAAATTAATAATTACTGATCAGATCCTAATATCTCAGAAAATTTAAAAACAAAGCTGTCAGAACAAAACTGTTTACTCTAAAAAGGAATGTCGTTTAAGTTTCCAATTTTCAGTGTATTTTTAGTTATTTAGTGAAAAGAAGCCCTACTATTTAATTAACTGACTAGTAGTGTAGAAATCTTTTATTTTTTAAATATTTATTTATTATGTATACAATATTCTGTCTGTGTATATACCCCTGCAGGCCAGAAGAGGGCACCAGACCCCATTACAGATGGTTGTGAGCCACCATGTGGTTGCTGGGAATTGAACTCAGGACCTTTGGTAGAGCAGGCAATGCTCATAACCTCTGAGCCATCTCTCCAGCCCCGCGTAGGAATCTTTAGAAAACAGACGTATAGAATCAAATACTCAATGATTACACTTAAAACATACTCATTCTATTTGTAAGGCTGGCTATATTTGCCCTTTATTGTTATATAGTAGTGAAGGTTGAAATAGGAATTTGATAGGAATTCAATATAACAGAAATTTAGGTGATTAATTCCTGGATACAATAGTAATTAAATTAGACACACTATCAGTTCCGCCTAGATAAGCACCCACATCTATACACAGTTCCGTCCATCTTTTCTGATTTAAGAGTCTCTCACCATAAATTCTTTCACTTAAAGAGTTTTCTTGACAACGAGGCTATCTTTTTAATTCAGGGACTTCTAACTCCTCAAACTATTACTTATTTCCAGCTAGTTTTGCATGGAAATTAAACTTTAATCAGGTTAGATGTTCTTGCGTGTGTATGTGCAAGTTCACGTGTGTGAAAGTACAAGAAGGTCAGAGAACAACCTTGGGCATCATCCTCAGGAGCACTGGCCCACTCCTTTAGACAGGGTTTCTAATTGATGTGGAGCTCATCAATCTGGCGATGCTGGTTCTTGTTCAGTGAGTCCAACGATGGGATTACAAGTGCACAACATTTTTATGTGGACTCTTGGGAACAAACTCAGGTCCTTATAATTGTGAGGCAAGTACTGTATTGACTAAGCTATCTCACTAGGTCCTATATTTTCTTTTAAAAGCTGCACAAATACACCGAAATACTTCATGTGAGATTATGTTTCCTTTATACATTATTTTCATTATGTATATAAGTTTCTGTGTGTGTGTGTGCGCACACGCGTGTGCACATGAGGACAGGTACCTACAGAGGTAGGAGGTTTGGTCAGTTGTGAACTGCCCATCATAGGTGTTGGGAATTGAATTTGGGTCCTCTGCAATAACAGGAAGTATTCTTAACTGCTGAGTCAACCATCTAGCCCTATAATGTTTCTTAAGAATGCGTAATATGAAAGAAATCTCCTTTATTCACACAACGTTGTTTTAGCTTGTTTCTGTTTGCGGGTTTTAAAAACAAGGCCTCATGTAGTCTAGGCTAGTCTTGAACTGCCTAGGTAAGGCTGGCCTTGAACTCTTGATGTACTGGGGTTACAGGCTTGCATCACCATGCCAAATTTACTTGTATTAACTCTTGTAAATTAGATGAAGTGGAAAGTGCTTCTCCTTTATGAATTTATTTATGGTGCTGAAACTTAATGTTTAAAATTTTAAATATAAGACAGATTGAGATGAAGAAGAGGTTTCAGATTTTAGTAAGGGGTGAAAACATAATAAAACTTGTGTCTTCTTTAAGTTTCTCAGTACCACATTGTATAGCGATATAGACTTGAAAAGTGTATTTAAATACCACACAATATAATAAACACACTAGCAAGGATGAAAGTAGAGGAACAATATGGAATAAGGGAAACTTTATAAAAAAAATAGAGGTGGTAAAACTATCAACCACAATATTTATATTAAACAGAAAAGTAGAAGGAAAGAATACCTTGGAGCTGGGGTGACAGCTGCATACACTCCCGTAACATTGCTATTTTCAGGAGGGCTGGAATTTGCAGCAGCATGTCTGCATCGGTTATATATTGTCTAAAGCAATGAATACATAGTTTTACGATGAGAACCAAGAATTCACAAAGTACTTAAAGGATATTTCATAAATCTACCTACCTATTTTCATGGCTGTACTATTTAATACCTAAATACCTAAACAACATCAAAATTTCATAATATAAAGATAACCTCACATAGTTTTATCATTTTAATAAAACACTATTCAAAGCATATTTCAAATTGTATGATTATAACTGACTTTTGTATCTCAATTTCCCTCTTACCGTACTAACATCCAGCGGCAGTATGAAGACAATAAGAAAGCAGAGATACCAAGCGAGCAGTGTTCCAATGATTACAAGCCTGTGCTGTTTCTTAAAGTCTCCATATCGATGAAGGAGGAACAGTGCCAGAAAGAAGACAAAAACAATCTCCAGTCCTAAAGCTGCTCCACTCATTATTGAATGCTCACAATCGCCAACTACAGTGATCCGTGCATAGCTCTGGACCGTATCTGTTCACTAGACGATAAAAAAGAAAAGAAAGAAACACAGAACATTAACACAGTAAATGACAATTTGAGAATTTTTAAATTACTTCATTAATGTGTTAATAAACTCTTTGGAAAACATGTGGAATTTTACACTGGCCTCTGAATAAGAGGAAATGATGAGTTTGTTATAACTTACTTTTTAAAGTACACCTTTAAAATTTCACAAGTAGGCTGGGAGTGCTAGCACATACCCTTAGCCTAGTACTTCAGGTGCTAGAGAGGAGGAGGAGGAGTTAGAGGCCAACCTGGAATATACAGCAAGACCCTGTCTCATATATACATATGTCATTTATATATAGTATATATTCATTATTCTAAATATATATTTTAATGTTTCTCATTGCCATATTGTGTACTGATGTATATTTAAAATATATATGTATAAGCATATATATGATATGTTTCATTTCTTTAGGGAAAAATACTGTAATAAAAGTTATATTCATTCTTAAAAATGTTTTAAAAATTAAGACATTCTTAATACTAAGATATAAAGTTTTAATATATTATTTGAATGTTTCTTAATGTTATAAATGATAGCCAAATATTTAAATTACTTTAACTTTTAAAACTTTTTAATACAATATATTTTGATCATACTGTTTCTCCTCCCCAACCCCTCATAGATCATTACCTCCAGATCTACCCAACTTCATGTTCTCTCTCTCAAAAGAACATAAAGCAAAGAACAAAACAAATAAGTAAACAATACCAGTAAGATAAAGACCACCAAAACACACATATACACACATACAAAACAAACAAACAAAAATAGAACAAAACAAACAAATAAAACTATGGAATCCATTTTGTTGGCCAACTACTCTTGGACATGAGGTCTGACCTGAGTGTACTGATGTATCCCATGACACTCCATTGGAAAAAACTAATTTTCCCTTTGCTATCAGGTACCAACTGCAAATAGTTTCTTGGTTAGAGGTGGATCTTTGTTGCAGAATATTTTATATAAATAATCTATCATAGAAAATTAGATATTAAATCTATCTTAGGAAGTTAGACATTTAATAAAATTTCCTAAAATCATCCATAGCCAAGAACTTAAAATTTCCTGAAAGAAAGTCACCAACAAAAACATTCAAAACTAACTTCTTTGAAACATTATTCTCCTTTTGTGCTTTGTCAAACTCAACTTTCATGATTTAAAGTTTGTCATAATCTATAGGTAAACATTTTCCATTAATCTGTATAAATATCACTTCCTCTAAAGAAAGCTAATTTTCTATTTTACATACAAAGAAGCTATTTCTACAACTACTACTGTTGAAAAAATTATCTAGACCACACCTGTTGGCTAGAAATTCATGATGTAGTCTAGATTAGCTATCAATCTCCTATTGTAAATTACCTGAATGCTGGGATTGAAGGCATATGGCACCATAGTTGGTCTTACCAATAAAATCATTGATTGTTTTTGTTTTATTTTATTTCGTTTTATTTCCAAATTTTTGAGACTTGCTATGGAGCCCAGGCTAGCCTATAACTTATTATATAGACCAGATTGGCCTTGTACTGGTAAGTCTGCTACTTCTACTTCCTCGGTATTGAGACATCAATTCTGTTCTGTTTTGCTTGTCTGAAACATGTTCATATATCTCAGGTTAGTTCTCAAAAAAAAAAAAAACCTCGCATACTTCTCACCTTCACTTTTTTTTAAAAAAAATTTATTTATTTATTCTGTATACAATATTCTGTCTACATGTATGCCTGCAGGCCAGAAGAGGGCACCAGACCTCATTGCAGATGGTTGTGAGCCACCACGTGGTTGCTGGGAATTGAACT
>NC_022021.1:29490924-29492408 GCF_000317375.1 Microtus ochrogaster | reverse complement strand
TTTTTTCCCACCCTGACCCCAGAGCTTGGTAGTTTGGCTAATGAGATAATAGTTTCAGAATTCTCCTGTCTCTGCCCCCTTGCCCATCAATAGGGCATGTGCCTCTCCACCCAGCTGTTTGTTGAGAATCTGAACTCTGGTCCTCATGCTTGTGCATCAGCACTTTTCCACTGAACCATCTTCCTGGCACCGCATCAGGTATATCCCTACTGTAACACCTGTAGCTAGGCTCCCTGAAAGAGCTCTGAGGTGGTGTCTGGCATATGTGGAATATCTGTTGAAATATAAGTGGGTGATTACTGTGTTCGTCAGACTTACACTATTTTTCTATTATTGCTTAATTCAAAAGTAATTTGAAACTTGTTACAAAAGATATAAATTAAATTACTGTCTACTGCTCTGTACCTTATCAACTGCTACTGAATAATTTAAATATCACATTAGACCTCAACCACTTTTAAGGCAAACGTTAAGTGATCAGGTGTCAGTGCAAGGTGGACTGTGCTGATGAACCTGGTGCCACCTCCAAGATCCAGCTTTTGTAAATGTCACTCAGGGAAAAGAAATCAGTTTTCTCTAATGGAGTGTCACAGGGACAACAATTATTCTCCAGGGCAGGCCACAAAAGCAACTCAAAGTCTATTGTTGTTGGTGGTTTGTTTTTATTGTTGTTATTGTGTGTTTACTTTTTGTTTTGTTTTGTTTTGACTTTTTTGTTTTATTGGTATTTTGTTTGCTTTGATATTAGTTTCTGTAGGTTTTTGATTGTTTGTGGAAATATTTTTGGTTTTGTTTTAAAGGAGAGGGAGAGAAAGAACATAGAGTTGGGTGGGTAGAAATATGAAAGAACCTGGGAGCTGGGGAGGAGAAAATGACCAAAATATATTGTATGAAAACACTTTTTAATTATGGAATAAAAATAAAACGTGTAACTTAGTGTGAGTCTAAGTATAACATAATTATTACCAGAAAATTTCTTTATACTTTTATTATTTGAAATTTTTCAGTGCAAGGAATATTATAATAGCACAAAAAAGAGTGAATATAAATTATCCACAAATCTTAAATATTTATTAGTGCCCAATGGTCAAATATTATCGAAGAAAAAGAAATAATGTTTAGGATTATTAATAACAAAAGGGCATGCCCACATAAACTGAAAAATTAGATACACATTTTATGTCCTATGCAGAAAAAATTAGACAATAATGAAATACTTTAAAACACCCTATGGGTGGTACTAACATGGGCAGAGATAAATAACAAAATCAGTTACTAATCTGCCATATTAATATTTTTACTATACTTCTCAATTGCTCAGTGTAAGTACTTTACAATGTTAGCTATGAAGCATACTTGTGGGTCGTTCATCTCAGTACAGGAAAATTTGGTTCTATCCTCTCTTTGTGGTTGGGATACTATCCTGCCAGTGTGGTAATGAAGAACAACTATTTATCATCATTTCTGTGAATCAAAATTCCCAG
>NC_022021.1:29479000-29490386 GCF_000317375.1 Microtus ochrogaster | reverse complement strand
TACCATAGTAGAATTAATTGCTTTGTGGGCTACTGCAGTGACGGACACCTGTCACTTTGCATCCACAGAATGTACTGCAGGAAGAACTCTAACATAAACCATTATTATATTTAACAATTACAAATTGTTCCTAAATTCTTTCCCAATGGGAAACATAAACAGCATTCCCCTTTCTCCTAAGGTGCCAATGACACAATCCCATCAAAGTTCATTCTGGGAAACCAATGAGTTTATTGGGCTTCTTTACAGAGCAGAGGTGAGGGGGTGATTTAGAGGGGTGTAGCTGCTCCTCCCCCAACAGGCCACACCTGGAAATCCTTTACTCAGCAGGGATGAGGACTTCCCTATAGCTGCATGGATAAGCCCCTCTCCTAGTGTTTCCTCAGCCTGTATACGTTAGCCCCTCCCTGAAGCCATGTGCAATTAAGTGGCAGTAGTTTTTAAAATAACCACTCTAAGGCTTAATATTAATTACAAACCATTTGGCCTATCAGCTCAGGCTTATTATTAACTAGCTCTTACAACTAAATTAACCCATTTCTATTAATCTGTGTATTGCCATCATGGCTTATCAGTGGTGCTCTGGCATGTTGTTCCTTGAGCGGCTGGAGGGCATCTCCTCAACCACCTTCTTTCTACATGTATCTATATCTGGATTTCCCACCTAACTATATTCTGCCCTGCCACAGACCAAAGCAGCTTCTTTATTAACCAATGGTAATAAAATATATTCACAGCATAGAGAGGGGCATCCCACATCACATTTTTTCTTTTTGTGTCATTATGTCACAGGTGAAGCCCAGTGAAACTGGAGATTCATTGGGTTTCCCTAACCTGAAAGAATATGAGTTTAAAGTCTGTATTGTTGATCTTATTCCTAGATTCAAATGAGGAATTACCTTTTAAGTATACAATGATAGTATCTATTATGACTATCTGTGAATTCCTATAGCTTGTCTTGGTTGCTGCAACTGAATAACTCTGTTGAAAGGCAGGGTAAGTTATAGCAGCTTAACTTAGCTATTTATATATTATAGTTCATAAGAGTAATTGTCAAGTAAAAAGAATATGGTCCTGTTAACAGTGAAATAGCAATTTGACAATACATATCAAAATCCTTTACTTAAAAACAAAACGTACTTCCTAGGCAGCAAATCCTTTTTTAATTACTCACTCTCAAGAAAAAAAACAAAGCACAAAGCTGGAGTGGAGCACACAGTTATAATTCCAGTGCTAACGGGGAGGAGACAGGTGGATCCCTGGGGCTTGCTGGCTAGCCAGTTTTGCCTAATCAGCAACCTCTGGAAAGAGACACTTCTCAAAATAAGATAGACAGCATGGAGAAACAACATCCTAGATGGTTCTCTGGCCTCACGTTCACACACATGCTTGAACACTCTCATAAATATGTATGTATACACAAGCATGTGTATGCAAACACACACACACATACAAAAGAAATAGCAAAATGGGAATTAAGGATTTATCTACATTGTTCATTTTCACTACCAGCATTATATATAAAAGCACAGAACAACTAAATGTTTGCAATAAGTAGTCCAGGAAGTCCTCTGGTCCCACCATTGTCAAATAAGGACAAAGGTTTAATAAAACAAAAAGTGGTGATAATGGTGTATGAAAAAAAAAAGGTTTCTACTTTCTTCTTTGTGCCTTTTTGAATATGTTTGTTTTTAATTTTTAGTAATAAATAACAGTATTTTGTAATTAAGAGTTATTTAAGGTCAATATCATATGTAGGATTAAATACACAAAGTTTGTGTTGGATGTTACAACTCTTTTAAAATACATGTTTTAGCCGGGCGGTGGTGGCGCACGCCTTTAATCCCAGTACTCGGGAGGCAGAGGCAGGTGGATCTCTGTGAGTTGGAGGCCAGCCTGGTCTACAAGAGCTAGTTCCAGGACAGGCTCCAAAACCACAGAGAAACCCTGTCTCGAAAAACAAAAAAAATAAAAAAATAAAATAAAATACATGTTTTATTATACCTTGGAACACCTGAGTCTAAAACCATAAGTGCTTGATAACTATATAACTTTATGCAATGAAAGCTCTTAAATAAGGATGTGCACCTCACACCTGTGGCTATAAAGATCAAATATACATAAAACACTAAGGAAGAGTTCCAGACACCAACTGCTTACCTCTGCTGTTTTCTAGAACATACCTACTTACCCTAATGGTCTCAAAGCAATGTTTTTACCCTTCAGAGTCTGCTTTCCTCAAACAAGTATGCATAAGAAAATAACAGACACTTACGTCTTAATCTCTGAGCCTACCACAACTCCCAAAGTGCACTTTCATCCCTTTGTAAGAAATAAGCTTGGCTCATAAAGATTATTGCTCCCTTGCAACAAATTAGCATTGTTTCCTTCAGTTTGCAAGGTAGCTAAATAATTCTTCATGTTTCCTGACAAAAAACTAAACACAATTCAGAACATGTCAAGAAGTGCATGCAGCACACCAATAGCAGACAAGACGATGTCATCCATATAGGCACACATTCAGAGTGGGTTAATTATAACGGAACATTTGCTCAATTGTAACTGTGCAACCCATAAAAGATTCCAAGAGCCAAAGGAAAAATTTGCCTTTGACCACAACAAAGCTTGACTTACCATATTCTCCAAACATTAAAATTACAGGTTTGGAGAGAAGATGATGATTAATATTTGGAAGTATGCTAGTTTTCATGGGTTGGTATTAACACCATAGTAGCAAAGTTGATTTATTCAAAACCAAAATGCCAATTGACTTAACTGATAAAATTTTAGCACCTCATGTATATTTAGATTGTACTGTTCAAAACACCAAATCAAAAAGCCTTAAATATTTAAAGCCCAACTCCATCATTATCCAGTGATCAAAATATTATTCAATATTATTTCCAAATGCCTTTATAACCTTGTGAAAAATAATGGTTCAGGAGTACTGTCTTCTATGTAGATTGTGACTGATGATCATTATACACGATAAACTCACTGTAAAAAGAAAATTAAAGGTTAAGATAATTTTGGAATTTGAAGAATCACAAATGTTCAAAAAGAGAGACAACAGGAGAGAGAGAAAACTCAAGCAAAAGGGAATAAAAAAAAATTAAGAAGAAACCAAAGCAACTAGTGAGAATACAAACAAGCAAACAACAACAAAAAAAAACTGACAAAAAAAATTCATCAAACCCCAAATTCCTGAAATCAATTAAAAAAAATCCCATCAAAACCTGAGGATTCATCAGAGTTACTTTTAACTTATTCTTTTTCCTCTGGCTCTGAGATGCTACACAAACTCTCCGCCTCTTAGCCACATCCCAGTTGCGGTAGTAATTTAAATAATTATTTTAACTCAGGTATGTGACATAATGAAGGCTAGATGCTAACTCATGATCCTAACAACAAAGACTTAAAAGGAGCAGACTAAGAAGCGAATGATAAATGTAAAAGAAAGCAGTTTCCCACCACTAAGAAGAAATGCCTTAAATATAACCATTGTGTTAAAGGTTTGCTGCTAAAGCTCCTTTTAGAACAACAGCACAGGTGACTATTTCACTTTAAAAATGACAAAAAGCCAGAATGGTTTCGCTCTTGCGTTGGTCCACCTAAGAGAAGACTTGCCACACCAGGTGACGGGGATTCCAAAGCATAGCAAGAGGCACCAGCAGATGACTCATCTTTGGCAGGGCTTGCGGGGCAGAAGCGAACCAGGTCAGTGGGTAAGGAGAACACTAACCCTTCAACAAGCCTCTAAACCTCGAGGACTTCAGTGGAAGAAACAGAGTTACTTTGATATCTGGAGACTCCTTTTGTTTGTTTTTGTTCTGTTTTGTTTTTCAAGACTCCTTTATAACAAAGTAGTGTTTTTACAAAGCAACTCTAAGATTTAGTGTATGTTTAGGATATCACACTACTCATTATCTGTTTTACTGAATTACTTCCCACAGTCTAGTAAGGAAGGACTCTTAGAACGTTGGTTATCTACAGACATGAGGGTAGATAAGTAGCTTATACAAGCTCTCACAGCCAGCATAAGGCAAAGCAGATCCAAAGTGAGGCATCCTGACCACAGAGGATGGATTTCAATTTCCCATCTCACCTCCAATCCAGGCATCCTTTTAAAATGCAATTTGTTTCAAATAATTTCTATGGTTCCATTTTCATAAAAAATAAAAATATTCCCCTATTTTTCTTCCAGATATATCAAGACAGAGTCCTTAAAAAGTCATGTTTAATACAGAATTTAATATTTTACTTTGTGGGTAATTATTTCATTTAGACTATGGATTTTTTTTTCTAATTTTCATGGGAGAAGTATAAGTAAAACAGAACAAATAAGAATCATTTTGTTATTGAAATAACCTGCCCATTAGTGATCATTAAGTCAAAGAAAACTGAAGATAACTACAAAACCAATTTAAGAGAAAGGGAATTTGATAGGCAACTGAAAGCATTTTGCTATAACTGTCTCCAGTATTTTGTTCCCATAGGCTAAATAACATAAAGAGGGAAAAGGAATTTTTAAATTTCTATGATGCAGCATTGCCTTTATGCATAACTGTATGTCTCTGGCTATATTTGAGATCAAGTAGTACTGACGAGATGGCTACATAGACACAGTTCTACACATGTACGCAAATACGCATACGCCATAAACATGCACATATATATAATAGCTACGATGGCCAGTCTTTTCTAGCCTTTCCTGGGCCCAGAAAACATTGATTGCCTTGTAATTATGCTGTGTTTTTAGTTGCATAAAGGACACTGCTGGTGACTTTTCTAAACATCTCACGTTTCTCAATTTATATTGTCACTTTCTGTTCTATATTAAGCTTCCAAAGAGCACTGGATATGATTCAACCTAATAATACTTTCAGTTATATAAAATGATCCTTTTTTTTCCTGGACCCAGATTAATTCCAAAGCTAGAAATATGTTTTAAGGCTTATTAAAATGAAATGCACTGTGTGTTGGGTAAGATTAAATGCGATTAATCAGGAAGTAAAATATTTTACATTAGCAGCAACCACAATATAGCCCTTTACGAGACGAGAGGGGAATCTCTACATAGTTAACAATCTCAAATCTTCAATGGATACAATTCCTCTATCAAAAAGAATCATATGTGCCAATTTGAGCCTTAAAACTTTTACCCACTAAGGAGACAGCTGTGATTAGAAGATATGCAAAAAGAGAATAGTTCCATCACCGAGGCAAAGCTTTCCCACCTACAAGATCTTTATTTGAGGTGCTTTTTACTAATTACTTTATATCTCAACACTGTTTATTATCAGGGTGTCAAACTATTTTTGTTGTGTTTTCTTTCTTTGGTTTACAAGCTCTGTCTTGTTCACTCTCCTTAAAAAGTGGACTGCATATTTTTTTTATTGTTTTTGTGAATGAGTTAGAATCATAACAGAAGGGACGGGGTTCAAGAGAAGGTAAATGAGCTTTCCAAAGTAACAAAAAGTAACTATAAACGAAACCTCGGAAGGTCTCATTTTTAACATGCTTTCTTACTGCAATGCTTAATGAATAAATGAATGAATGTATGAATGAATGTATGTATGAATGAATGAACTGTGAATACTCGTCATTGTTTGGGTGGTTGGTTGGTTGGTTTTGTTGTTTTGTTTTTCTCTGTGTAGCCCTGGACATCCTGGAACTTGCTCTGCAGACCAAGCTGGCCTTGAACTCACAGCTTCTGCCTGCCTCTGCCTCAGGAATAGCCTTTGCTTCCTTTCAATTAAAATCACTTTGAGATCTCTCTCTCTCTCTCTCTCTCTCTCTCTCTCTCTCTCTCTCTCTCTCTCTCTCTCTCTCTCTCTCTCTCTCTCTCTCTCTCTCTGTCATACACACACACCACTCTCACTTTCAAGAACGAAGGGTTTATAAATGCCTGTTCCTCTGTCAATAAGTAATTGATGCAAAGAAGATGTAGAAACACACCTGCGTGAGAGGGATTTAATTCCATTATAAAAAGGAATCTTGCTCCCCCACCACCAAAGAAACACAAAGGCACGTTATCTAACGCACAAACCAATATTAAGTTTTTTATGGGGCTAGCCTGCCTTTTGCTCAACTTCATAAATCCTCTTCATTTTTATTGGACTTGAAATGCGTCTCCTACCCTCTCCCTTGCTGCCTGGGAGTCACATTTTTAGCGCAGTTTGCACACTCGCATTTCGCACGGTCATCCTAATCTAATCGCCCCCGACCTCTTCAAAAAGCCTAAATTAGCCTAGCTTCTTGGCTATGGGTTGAGTCAGAAGCACCGCAACAGCTTCCCAGGGTTTTCTCTCTGCAGGCACATCGTCGTCTTCTTGTTCCCTTGCCTGCATTTGAGAAACGCATCAAGGATACAAGACACTCGCGGGAAGCCCTGCTGGCCCCTGCTGCCCTAAAATTAAAGCACAGCTTCTCTTGGAATTGCACTTTAGCTTAAAAAGCCCTGCACACGCAGGGTATCCGATCTGATCCTCAGTCCCGGCCCGTGGGGTGTGTGTGTGCGCCGTGCTATTTCATAGGTGAGGTGAGGATCGTGCCCACAGCCCCGGTCCTAAGGGCCGCCCACTGCCAGGTGGAGGAAGCAGCCGACTGGCTAGAGGGCAGACGTGCCACCCGCAGCCTCTCACCTGGCGGCCGGGCGACCGAGACCTGGGAGCAGGGCCTGGCGGTGACGGCCGCTCGCAACGTCGAGCCCCCTCCCACCCCGTCCATCTACGCCAGGCTGGGCCGGGACCCCAGACCCCGACGCGCCGCGCGCGCCCCCCCCCCCACTAGGCTCACCGTCGGATCTCTCCAGACAGCGCCGGGAAGGGACTGAGAAGCTTCGCGTCCGCTGCAGTCTGCCGGCGTCGGAGACACACGGTCCGAGGCGACCACAGCGATGGTCGCCCGAAGGCCTGTGGGCGCGGGGAAAAGAAAAACCCTCACCCAGTCAATAGCCTGACATTTCCCAGTCAGCCTGAGCTCCGCCCACTTCCGCTCGCCCGTCCTCCCCCCGCCCCCACTCCCGTCCCGCCCTGCGCCGCGGGGGGTTATGGGTATCTGGAGGGCTGAGCAAAAAGGAGGAGGGAATCTAATCGGACAGCGAGCCACGCCCAGAACTACAATTCCCAGCAGGCGACGGGGCGTCAGAAGGCGGCTGCTGGAGAGCGGGATGCAGAACTCCGCGCGCGCGGTGGTGATGGAACGTTGCTAGTTCGCGGGTCCGGCTGTGGGGCCCCGTGGGGGGAATCTCTCTGCGCCGCGCGCTGGAGCGGGAGTCTGGGAGCAGGCAGATCTTCAATTAATGCACGCATTCAAAACCCCTAAATCCGTGGACGCAATGCACAGGTAAACCGATTGCAAAAACGGGGCAAAGCATGAATGAATCGTTTGAATGCTTTTAGGCCGCGAATGTTGCTCCTTGCTCAAATAATCTTTTTTTGTGAATGGTTGCCTAGCCCCTTTTTTTGAAGAAAGTGGATGGATGCATGCTTTAGTGAGAATATCCATGTGCCTTTCAATTCGGCTCTCTAATTGGGTTTTCCTCCCACTCTTTTGAATCATGGTATGAATGCTGTCCCTCTTTTTCCCTCCACGGGAAGAAATTATTGAGGCCTTCTGCGTGACCATCAGTCCCAAAGCCTTTCATAGTGGGGTGTGTATGGGTTTCCGATTTTCTCTTTCATTCTTGGAATCTTACTGGAGGCATGTTAAATTGCAGTACTGTTTCTTGGTGACTTTTCCACACTGCGTACTTGACGCTTCTTTCATTCCTGCCTTGGAATTATTTAGGGGTGTGCTTTCAAAAGGATTGGGGAATGTGTGCCCTTCTGCAGGAAGCACCTTCAGGAGATTCCGGACCAGAGTAGCAACGTCACCACCAGCTTCACGTGGGGATGGGATTCCAACAAGACTTCTGAACTGCTCTCCGGCATGGGTGTCTCTGCCTTGGAGAAGGAGGAGGTGGACAGTGAGAACATTCCACATGAACTGCTCTCAAACCTCGGCCACCCTCAGAGCCCCCCAAGGAAACGGCTAAAGAGCAAAGGCAGCGAAAAAGACTTTGTGATCATCCGTAGGCCTAAGCTCAATCGAGAGAACTTTCCAGGTACCGTATGGCGCTAAAATTCAAGTTGTGTAAGAAATGGATTGAAGTGTTCTGTTTGAACTAAGTTGATTGAACTGTTTCCTTGGGGAATCTTTAGGATGGGTACCTAAAACCGCCTAGTTTTGAAGTTTTGCAGTGAAGTGGAAAGCAGTCTCTTTCGGAATCTTGGTAGGTCTTTATCTTCTGGTTCACAATTGACTTGAAACTTTTAACCCAGGAGACAGCATTCCTGCCCTTTTCCTTACAAGGGAATCTGCCCGCTCAAAGTCCAGCTCAGCACACTGATAAATGGGGATATAAGCAAGGGTCTCAGAGGATTGCTTTGGTCCTAATTCACTGCTCTGTACCAGAGTGAACTTTATATCTTAAGCATTTAGGTTATTTGTAGACTCATTAGGAAGGGAAATGTTAATCTAGGAGGAGGATGTTTACCTCCCTGCTCCACTTGTAACAGACTCTTGGGGTGCTGAATTTCCATTACTGTGGCATTATAGTTACGGCCGTAGAGCCCTAAAACTTAGTCTGGTCCCCAGTGTCCCCCTATATCCAGCTAGCTAGTCATTATGGCTAAACCTCGTGTGTAACAAATGATCCAAACAATGGGTTTATAGTTTCAGCTTTTCTCTCTGTTCTATCTCCCGGATGTAAGATGGATTGATGAAAAAGGGATTTACCTTAAATTAGTCCCTTACTAGTGACTCCCCTTCCCTGATTTCCCCAAGCAGTTGTAAATCAGTGCCCCCAGGGCAGATCAAGACTCCAGCACTCAGCCACAGAGTAAATATAGTGTATTGACCTGAGGCATTGTCAGGGTTTTTGTGTTGCTTGTTTGGTGGGCTTTTTTTGTTTTGTTTTCTTTTAGTCTTGTAAAAGAGTGATTCGGCGGCAAGTCTTTGCTGCAGAGCTACACCGTGTGCTCCACAGTTTAATGCTCCGAATACAGCAGTGAACAAAACATACACATTTTTAAAGAGCTTAGAGCGTCCTTTCCAGTGAGGGGATTATACTGTAAACACAGTGGACATGCTCTTTTATGTGATGTGTTAGGTCCATGGCAGCTAAAAACAAAAATACATGAAGTGTGGGAAAATGGAAGTCCTGGAGTCAGAAGATGGAGGGCAAACTGGGTGTTGACGAAAACCCTTAATTGGGCAGCGACCTTTAAGCAAAGGCAAGGAGGAGAGGAGCAAGAGTAGGTCTCAAAAATGTCTCCTAGTGAAGGCAAAAGGAAGAGCCACTGTAAGATCCCAGAGAACAGGGCGAGCCGTACAGTCAGGGTAGAATAGGGAGGGAGAAAGATGGTTTCCGGTGGACTTGGGTACTTAACCGTCTTGCCTCATTGAACACTCCCGATCCTCCTTTTTTGTTTTGTTTTTGTTGGTGTTGTTGTTTTGAGACTGGATTTCTCTGTATAAGTGACCCCGGCTGTCCTGGAACTCTAGACCAGGCTGGCCTCAAACTAACCCCTGCCCACTGAACCCTTGAAAGGGACACGTTGGTAAACAGACTGAACTGTAGCCGGTAGAGGATACATGCATGCTCTGAGACTTGTTACCATATGGGGAGAGAGGAGCAGCGGTCGGAGTCTGGCCAGAGTTGAGACTGTCAGTGGAGGTGAGCAGAGTCGACAAGGAAACAGGATGTGTGGTGGATGGGTAAACAGACTGAGGAAAGCATAGATGTGAAGCCCTGCAGAGCCAACGTCAATAAATACCCGCTCTGTAGTCTGGTGTGGTGGCCCACGCCTTTAATCCAGCACTCAGGAGGCCGAAGCAGGTGGATCTCCTGTTAGAGGCCAGCCTGGACCAAACAGTGAGCTCCAGCAGAGTATCTCAAAAAAAAGAAAGAAAAAAATCTGTTCTGGCTTCTCAAAACCTCTGTAAGAAAGGGAGCCAACCCCACATCAATGCCAGGTATGGTGTCTGGTGGCCACATCTCTAGTCCCGGGGCTTAGGAGGCTGAGGTGGGAGGCTAGGGGATTCCCGGAAAGCATGAGCTTTGCGGTGAGGCTGCCTCAAAATTGGAAACCTAAGCAAATAGATAATAATCAGACCTTGCTGTGTAACCCTGGTTGATTTGGTATTCACTGTGTAGTTTTGAAATCTCAGCCTTCCTCTTGCTTCAGCCCGCCTCACAAGCGCTTAGAAGGCAGCCGTGAGACACCACACCCGGCTTCTGTTAGTTTATTTAATAGGCTCTCCTCACCCAGAATGACCTTGAACTCGGGACAGTCCAGTCTCCACTTCCCTAATGGTCAGATTGTAGTCAGTCAACCCAGAAATGAGCCTAGACTTTAAGACTGACTTTTAAAACGTATGCCTGAAATGAGGGAGGAAAAATCATGACTTTTAGGATTATTGTGACCTAGGAATAGGGAAGGCAAAGGCATGCTTTTCTGCATACATGGACTTACATGTGCATGCATTGGTCAATTGCTGAGGCTAAGGAGTGAGCTCGTGCTGTAAGCTGAGAGAGACAGCTGCAGGAGAGGAGTCCCACCAAGCCCCCAGAAGCCAGCCTAGGCCTCCAGTGTGGTGGGGTTCTCACTGCAGCGAATTTTGCTTGCAGTTGTCAGGACAGGTGGCTAATAACTCTGCCAGGATTAGGGCAGGACAGGCTCCACCTGCTGCACACAGCAGTCTGGTGACTGGCCTGGGGCTTTTGTTGGTTCTTTGCTAAGCAAGCTTTCCCCACAGGCTGCATTCCAGCCTCACATCTGGCAACCCCTCATCTGTGTATGTGGGATGGTGAAAGCTGTGTGGCCGTCCTATAGCAGAGCAGGTCTGGCTGTCCCTTGGGGCCAGGGTACAGGAGGAATTGGGAGGAAGGAGTCCAGAAATGAAGCCAGCGGCGGAAAGAGGGCAATCGTGTTTTGTTTATGGTCATTAAATGCCTGTTGCCTGCCTTTTAAATAGGTGAGGACCATGAAAATGTGGCTGAACTAATGTGTTGAGCAGCTCTTCCATGGCTGTTAAACCACTGCAAACTGCAGACCCTACAAAGGTTCTCTCTCAGACTGGAAACTCCAAAGTTCAGGGTATATCAGAATCCACAAGGGACCTTGTCTGAAGTAAAGAATTCCTGAGCTGCTGATCCAAGAATTTCCTGAGCCTGAGAATCTGTGTGTTAATATCCCAAGGCAAACATTTTTCCTCTCAGTGCTTTTTTAGCTAGTGAGAAATATATTTTATATTGTAATAGGGGGATTTGAAACAAGAGATTCATAGAACTATCATTTTCCTGTCCCTAAGATATTCTATTCTACATTATTCTTAAGAT
>NC_022021.1:29471511-29478065 GCF_000317375.1 Microtus ochrogaster | reverse complement strand
GTGTGTGTGTGTGTGTGTGTGTGTGTGTGTGTGTGTGTGTGTGTGTGTGTTGGTTTTGTGTGTGTACTGTCCTGCTTGTCTTTAAACCTCTGATTAGTGAAGTGCACTTTCTGCTCTTTAGAAGATCCAAACTGGAGTCCTATAAGCTGCTCACAACTTCCTGTAACTCCAGTTCCCGCAGATCCAACCCCTCTGGCCTCTGTGTGCACCGATTCCTATGCATACATATTCACAGACACATTCGTGCGTATAATTTAGTTATTTTTTTAATCACAAGCTAGGGAATCGTTTTGGATAGGCAGTTTGAATCTTGAGTGTTGGTGATACTCAGCTAAATAAGGCAAGTCAGCTATACACAGAGATCCTACATACCCCTCTTTCCCAAGGAGTTTGAAGGGCATGGAGAGCTGGCCACAGATAAGGAGGCTGGGCTTGCTTCTGAGGAGAAATTAGAAGCTGTGGTGGTTAGCTACCTCTGCATACTGCCGGGGCAAAGGTTGGTGGTGTCTGCAGAAGCACGTGGAGAAAAGACCTCTGAATAGTCCCTTCCCGTGCTTGCAAACAGACCAGGCAGCCATGTTGTCAAGAATCCAGGAAACAGATGGCTGATGTTTTGAGAAATTAGATTAAGTGTATCACAGCCTGGATTTCAGCCACCGGTGCAGCTACTGAAGACAAATTTCGGTCCCATCTTCAGGGACAGCAGCGAATTCCAGGCTCATCTACCTCTACGCAGGGCCCCCAGAAGTGGGGTTGTTCTGTATAGTCAATTAAATGGAGCCCTAGGTACCTTGCTGCTAGCTAAGGTTCTATATACCCTGGACCTGCACCTCCCATTTGGTGGGAAACTCAGTGATACCTCTCAGCATCTCGACAGGCTTTGTTGAGCTCTTTTATCTTCCATCCCCTCCATGGGCCAGCGGGATGCTGTGCGATCCTCTGGCAATTACACTCATGCCTGCAATGCCGTCTGCCACCAGGAACTTCATCAGACTTCCACCTCTGTGACCATGTACCTTCCGCTTTGGGGCGTGGGAATCTGAAACCCATGATTACCTCTTGGTTCTGTCACCTGCCTAGTAATTGTCACCTTTGTAAAATTGTTTGGCATCATTGAGATAAGTGTCCTCATAAATAAAAATGAGATTAATAATAGGTATATAGGTGGCTGCAAAGATTAGCACCAGTGTAGTTTTTACAAATGGCAAGAGCTTTTAGGGCTTCTAGTAGATGACACTTTTAATTGTTATGTATTTAATAGCCCCATTTGCCACTGAGGCTTTTGGACATGAGCTGTGCCTCATACCCAGCTTTCAAAACTAGTTTATTAGTCAAAAAACACCTATGATGTTTGTTATAAGCCAATCAATTATTGTTCAAAGAAGAAATTGGTCCATTGAGGCCAACGGTTTCGCCCATATTTAAAATAAAACTAGCATTCTTCTCTGAAATATCGGTCAGGCAGTTTCTAATATTCAGTATCATGTTCTGTTGCTAGCATTAGGCATGTGGTAATTAATTGGTTAAGAAAGGTTAGCCAGTCACACAAAGAATTAACAGAGGAATAAATGGTTCAATGCACTCAGCAAATATTTATCAAGTGTCATTCCCATGCTAGCCGGTGCACATTGAAGGATATGCAGACCTGGGTGTGGGACTTTGGTGGTGACCTGGAAATGCTTCTCTGAGCAGATGTCTTTTAAGCTGAAATCTGGGATAAGCTGTACTACAAAGCCTCCCTTACGATGGACTGTTTTCTTGGAAGATTTTGTTGCCTGGGCCTGCTGGATTGCATCCAGCATTATGCTATTCCTCCTGCCATGTGACAGTTTCCTACTGCTCTACTTTTTTTTCTGCCTGCTTAGACATTCCTAATAAAATAGCAAACACCAAACGTGATCAGATCCTGCCCTGCATTTCTGGACAAGTTTCTCTAATTCCCCTCCCCATGTCATCTTTAATGGACATTGTAGTTGGCCAGCCCATAATCCCTTGCAACTCACCTTTTCCATAGTGCCCTAAACTCTCTCCTGAACACAGCAGCTGTGCTCCAGGGCTTTCTCTGGGCAGGAATGCTGAGGAGTTAACATCGAGCCCAGAGTTAATGATCAGCTGCAGTTGGTGAACTCATACTCCAGCACCCTTACCCTTGGGTGGGACAGCTCAGAGCCAGGTTCCAGATGGTCTCGGGGATTGCAAGGAACCTCTGGGGGTCTGAACCAGGTATAGCAACAAGCTATGTGCCTCAGCTGGCCTCCCTTCATTCCCTGTCTGTCTTCCCCACCTCTCCAGTGCTTCCTGTCATTATGTGCCAGATAAACTCCTAGAAGTTAGACCCTCAGGACCTGCTTCTGGAGATCGTCAGCTCAGATAGAGGGAGGTAGGGGTTGGGTAAACCCCCTGCAGCATTTGCCCGGGCCTTCCTCTGAACCTCAGGTTTTGCCTGTTCATGAATATCCAAAGCAGAATTGAAAAAAGGAAAAGTGGGGGAAAAGTCAGAAGGAAAGTGGGCTGGTTTAGTGAGGAAAGAAGGGCTCTCTGGGCAGGAAAGATTGCCTCTCCAACTTCATAATTTAAAGTCTGCATCACCTCCTCTCCACAGTGAAGAGCTTTGCAAGGACATCTGTTTAGTCGCCTTCCTACAGACCTAGAGAGACTCAATACTCAGCCTCACAGACTGGGACCATCGTGGCTAGGATTCCAGTGAGAGCTGAGTTCTTAGTATAGTAATTCTCAGATACACTGGGGATGGGGCAGGATGGTCCCCGTAAATCACAGGAAAATCTCAGCTTCCAGCGCTTGGGAGATAGAGAGAGGCAAGAGGATTGGGAATTCAAGCTGGGAAATCAGCCTTCAGCTGCACAGTAAGATCAACGCTAGTGGAGTACATAGCCTTGAGATCCTGCCTCAAACACCGAAAACGGATAAAAACAACAAAGAAGAGGGACAGTGACAGGCCTTGATTGAGCAACGAGGAGCCACTACTTCCCAGAAAACTTCCCTGACCACTCTTCTGCCCCAGGTGCTGCCTAGACTTCTAGGCCTTCCTGTAGCTAAGCATGATCCTTGAAAGCATAATCCTTTGTCTGTCTCAAATTCTTAATAGAGTAAGGATTGGGACTGCAATTAGGTTCTCTTTGTATCCCTGGAACAAACCATGGGATTCGTGCTCAGTGAAAAAAAGATCAAATTTTTCTTTTTAGTATGCAAAAATCAGTTTTTTCTTTGCAAGATCTTGTGGACAAGTGGGGCCTGAACAGATGAGTGGATAATGAAACCATGTATATAAGTGACCATCATTGATCATGAGGCTTCCCATAGGAGGGGCCCTTAGCAGCAATTTTATTTTAAATGAATAGCATCCAAATGCAACCCCGAATGAAGAATCCTAAGAATTCCAGTAGGTTCTAGTGGCTGGAACACATTTCCCAATAAGCAGCGGATGAAAGAATGAGCCGAGGCCTTGCAGGAAAAGGTCGAGCCTTGCGCTCAGCAGTGTGGACACAAGCTGAGTGTCTGGCTCTGTTGAAAGGGTGCAATGGAAAGACAAGACGACAGCCCAGGAAGACTGTCACGTGCGCCACCCTCCTCAGCGCCCTTCTCCCCTGAGGCCCCGTCCAGTGTCACAGTGCCTGGTTGGTGGATATGCTCTATAAACTGCAGATCCCGCGAATACAGGTTTCTTTTCAGCCTTGGGGACAGGAAGATACCTGAATTAGATCAACTGGAGGTAGGATTGTAGAGGAACTGCTGAGAAAAGCTGCGCTGACCTTTCTCCCACTCCAGTCTGTTGTCACACAGCCACGGTGATCTTTCCAGAACTTAAATGAACTTCTGGCAAGCCTGGGCTCACAATCATCTTGTAGTTCCTTGTTAAATCAAAGGCCAAAGTCTTCATAGCTCCCCCACCCCCTGCTCCTCGTTCATTTTCTATCTTTCACAATGTTCTTTAGCACAAACACGCCTGTTTCCGGGTCTGGAACAGAGGGACTGGGCTTACTCCCCACTTGGGTCCATTCTGACTCAGTGATCACTGGCCCCAGGAACACCCTCCCCCGACACTGTGTTCAAACCTAATGGCTGTGCCTAAGTTTCACTACCTGGCTGAATTTTTCTGCGTAGCTGGAATCTTTTTCAATGTGTTACATAATGTACTTGTTTTGCGTGTAATTGTCCCTTTTCCTCCATAATGCACTTGCTTCCTGAAGGTAAAGTATTTTGTCTGCTGATCTCCCCTTAGCACCGGAAGTGATGCTTGGCATCATAGGTAGCGGAGAATCTTGAAATATTTGTGAATTAAATAAGAACTTGGTGGTATTGGCATACACCTTTAATCCCAGCACTCTAAGTTGAAGGCCAGCCTGGTGTCCAGATCTAGTTCCAGGTCAGTCATGGCTATACAAAGAAATCCTGTCTTCAAAAGAAAAAGAAAAGCATCTTTCCAAAATTGCCTTTTTAGGTACATGAACTGGGATGCGCTTTCTGTTCTCCAAGAGGAAGGGTCATTTGCCTTACGTGTAAGTCCAGATCACAGGACCACCTCGTAGCTTCAAGCTTACAGTGTGTTGGTTGGCTGGGGATCTGCTCTGTGCCAGGATTAATCAAGCTGTCCCTGCCAGTGTTTGACTAACTAGTGCCCAGGGGAATAACAAAGGGAAAAATATTCTTGTTTCTCGAGTCTGACTGCTGAGAAGGTGGGATGCTCATAGCAGGCTGTGTGTCTTTATTGTGTTTCTGTTTCTGTGATAAACACCATGACTGAGACAACGTACAGAGGAGTTCATCCGGGCTTACGGTTCCAGAGAGCTAGAGTCCATGGTGCCAGGGAGTCCTGGCAGCAGGACAGGCTGGGAGCTCACGTCTTGAATCACAAGCAGGAAGCTGAGAAAGTGAACTGGGAGTGGCAAGAGACTTTGAAGCTCAAAGCCCACCCAAGTGACATACTTCTTCCTCCAGGAAAGTCACACCTCCGAAACCTACCCAAACAGCACCACCAACTGGGAATTTGGCAACACCTTTAATCCCAGCGCTCCGGGCAGGATCTCTGAGTTCAAGGCCAACCTGGTCTACTGATCTAGTTCCAAGACAATCAGGCTTACACAAAGAAACCTTGTCTCCAAAAGACTGGGGGTGGGGGGGCGGCATGTCATTGAAACCACCACAGTGTGTAGTCGGTGCATGGTATAGAACAATAAATATGAGGATGAAGAGTTTGGCTGAAATGCCCTTTAAAAGCTAAGTGGCATGTGGCTGACAAACGCTTGGAGAGGCCCCGTGACTTGGACAAGAAAGAATTCGGTGACAGAAACCCTGTTTTTGCCTCCATGCAGGTGTTTCCTGGGACTCCCTTCCAGATGAGCTGCTTCTTGGGATCTTCTCCTGCCTGTGCCTCCCTGAGCTGCTGAGAGTCTCTGGAGTCTGCAAGAGGTGGTACCGCCTCTCGTGAGTATTTTTCACTCTTTGGGACATATATGCATGGGAAGAGCATAGCTGCCCCAAGCCAACTAAACACCTTTTTATTATAGTTAGAAGTCTGTTTCCTCCTTTCCCAGTCGGAGGGAGGAGTCTCCTGTAAATCTATTGCTCCATTTCTAGCCTATGTTCAGCTCTGCCCTTGTTTGCAAAGTAATACACCTGCTTGGGCCAGGTGGCGTGCTAAGATCGGGGGCGTTCTGGAGGGTGGCAAGACAGCCCAGTACAGGGGACCAGACTGGTAGCCCGGGGTAGGGGTACAGCCTCTGAAGCTTGGGCAGAGTGTGAACCCAGCCTCATTTACATGCTCCACATGATCTGAACACATTTCTGGCTACCCTGCATGTAAGATGGCCACAGCTGCACCTTCATCATGGGATAGTCATAACAGATAAAATGAAAAGTGCCAGTATATTGCCTGACTCGGCACAAGTGCTATCTGTGGTAGTCTTAGGTGGCTCTTGGCAATATTTAAATTTGTGGTCAAGGGGAGTGAACCAAGAAGGCAGTGACAGAGATGAAATGCGGGCTGTTTGTTCTTTTTGTTGTTCTCTGGTGTGCTGGGATTATACCCACTGCCTCAGACGTGTGAGGCACGAGCTTTTATCTGAGCTACATACACCCCCCCAGGCCCAAGCCTAGGCAGTTTTCTTAGGGATGAAAAAATTTGCATGGTAGTGGCTACATTTCACCATCCCCACCAAAGGACTTTTTTTCCCCACCAGATATGCATTTGTTCACACCATGCAAACACATCTATTAACCTTTATACAAACGTGTACGTATTTAAGGTATGGAATCAATATGATGGTTTGCTGTAGGTGTGGATCACTAAATAGCTACTGTCCTCAAGCCAATTACCATACCCGTCATCTTACATAGTTCTTTTTCCACGGGTGTGGCTAAAGCACCTAAAATAACACTCTTTAGCAAAAGTTCCCAAGTCCAGGACAATATTACCTGTCCTCGGGTAGTACATTAGCTTCTAAGACTTGTTTATCTGTGTGTCTGCCCAGTGCCTTTGACCTCCATCTTCCCTTTGGTTCAGTAACCATCTCTGTTATGCTAGAATAATAACCGAC
>NC_022021.1:29469700-29470770 GCF_000317375.1 Microtus ochrogaster | reverse complement strand
TGTAGACCAGGCTGGTCTCGAACTCACAGAGATCTGCCTGCCTCTGCCTCCTGAGTGCTGGGATTAAAGGCGTGCACCACCACCGCCCGGCTAGTCTACTCTTTTAATAGTCAAATCATATTACTAGCAAATTTTTTTGTAGCAAAATTCTTTTAGAACTGGCCAGTGGAGTGTTTATTTCCAGTATGTCTAAAAGAGAGAGTTCCAGTGCACTAAGGCTTTTAAAATGGTCTCTCATAGCTGGGCGGTGGTGGCGCATGCCTTTAATCCCAGCACTTGGGAGGCAGAGGCAGGCAGATCTCTGGGAGTTCGAGGCCAGCCTGGTATACGAAAGCCAGTTCCAGGACAGGTTCCAAAGCCACAGAGATACCCTGTCTCGAAAAACAAAAACAAAGCAGAATGGTTTCTCATTTGCTTGCACTTAATGCTTTCTCCAACTTTCTCAATTAAGTTCAGCTATGGCTAGTAAAGCTCTTACTGTAGGGGCTAAAGAGATGGCTCGGTGGTTAAGAGGCCTTGTTGCCCCTCCCCCCCCCCCAGTGGACCAGAGCTCATTGCTCGGCACCCACTTCCGGCAGTTCACAAATGCCGCTAATTCCAGCTGGCCTCTGAGGGCACCTACCTACACACACACACACACAGCATTTGCTTACACCGACATATACACATTAATTAAAATAAAATAAGACTTTAAGAAGAAACACTAAGTGGAGCTCAGTCCAGTTTTGGAACCTCCCTTTTATGTTAGAAACTACATCTAATGTGTTTACCTCTTTCCTTTAACGTTAATATAAATGTGTGCAAGCACATTCATCCACATGAATATGGACCAGAGCCATTCTGTGACTTGTTCCTGCCTGTGTGATCGATGTGTCTCATAAAATAATTCCGACTTTTCTTCCTTCATTTATATTTTCATGGACCTTGGTAACCGTGGCAACCCATCAACACGTAACAGTGGAGAACAGGACTGTTTGGGAAGTTTGGAACTTACTGTACTATAATTCACATTTTTAGGTGATTTTTTGTTTGTTTGTTTTTGTTTTTGTTTTTTGAGACAGGGTTTCTCT
>NC_022021.1:29460175-29469492 GCF_000317375.1 Microtus ochrogaster | reverse complement strand
GTTACACTTAATGATGGTATTTTGTTTGCCGGTTCTAGGTTATTTGTCATTCTAGCACTTGATAATCTAGATTGAAAATACAGAAAGAGAAAATACAGAAAGGAAGCGTATTGATACTGTAATCAAGAAATGTTCAGTATTTCATTGTCAGCTTGGAAGCAAAAGCTGTTCGGATTTGCCTGAAGGAGATTCGGTGGCCATGCGTCTGTGTTCGTAGCGACTTTAATGGGTCCCCAGGGTCCCCAGAATTCACTGTGGCCAATTTACCAAATGAAGCACCTTCCCGTTTTAGGCTCGATGAGTCTCTCTGGCAATCCCTCGACCTCGCAGGTAAAAACCTTCACCCGGACGTGACTGTCCGCCTGCTTTCTCGAGGGGTGATCGCCTTCCGCTGCCCGCGGTCGTTTATGGAGCAACCATTGGGTGAAAGTTTCAGGTAAAGAAATGACTGAATGTTGCGGTGAAAACAGTTCACGCACCTTTTTTTCTTGTTTGGGTCTTCAGCCTGTGAGGGGTGGTTTGTCGTGTGAGCTGCCAGTTACATATTGTGCCATGTGACCTCTAGCTTAAAGCATGGCACAGGTTTAAGAGCTACTGGTGGGCTTTCCCCAGGGTCAGAGATGTTTGTATAGGGACGTCTGAGCCTGTGGCTCAGTGTTAGAGTACTTGCCCAGCACATACGAGACCCTGGGTTCATCCCATTTTCCCAAAGGAAAACCATGCTCGTTAGCCACCCAGCACGAGCGCCCAGCAGGCAGGGCCTCTCTCCCAAGGGCCAGAGGTGTACCAGGGCCACATCAGAGAAACCTGCTGCTTCTGTCCACACTGCCCATCCATAAGAAAGTGAGGGGGAGTATTTTCATACTTGTGTCATGAGCTTTCTGTCCTATCACGGACAGGTTTGCACCCTGAAAAGAATGCCTTCTTTTTTGTTTTGTAGACTGTTTTGAAAAAATACTTCTCTGGTGCTGCAAATTATGGAATGCTAAGGTTTCGTGCTATCTGATGCCCAAGAAGAATAGCTAGATACGGAAGAGAAAAGCAAGCTAAAGACAGTAGAACATGTCTCCATTCTAGTATCTTCCCCTTCTTTCCATTGTCCAATTCCTCTCCCCACGACTTTTATTTATTTGCCCCAACTGCTGTTCTTCCGTAGCCTGTGTTTGTGTTCCTGCCAGGGTTTGTCTGTCTTCTCCTCCACATGCTGTTCTCAGACAAGCTGTGTCCTGCGCGCCCACATTTATGCTCAGGGTTTCTCCAGCTCTTCTGTTCTTCTTCTCTAGTTCTCAGTACCTAAAAGCTTCCACCCCTGAACTTCTGACTACCTCAGTATTAGCATATCTAAGTGTAAACACGGCCTGCAATTAAAACTGGTTCTTCCACTGTCCTCCCTGTCTTAGTAAACACTGTTGCTCACCCACTCAGCCCCTACCAGTGCCAGAAGTCATCATAGGCTCACCCCACTCCCTGGGCACGTCTAGCCAGCTCATTCCTGTGACACCTGCCTATTAATTTTCTTACTGGGAGCATGTTGGCAGCAACATCTACACACTTGGCAAATCTTGGATTTTAAAAATAAGAATGAGGATGGGAATTAGCTAGAAGCAATTTGTTTTATGACCAGAACTTTATTTGGTATTTAAAGTGAGTGTTTAGTGTGATTTGTGATCGCTCATGCGGGGGCGGGAAGGGTCAGGTCGGAACTGACTGTCCTCGTGTGAACCGCCTGACGGGGCCTCTTTTCTCTCCTCCATATTCAGCTCTTTTCGTGTGCAGCACATGGACTTATCGAACTCAGTCATAAATGTGTCAAACCTCCATGGGATTCTGTCCGAGTGCTCCAAGTTGCAGAATCTAAGCCTGGAAGGCTTGCAGCTTTCGGATCCCATTGTCAAGTGAGTGGCACCTGAAGTATGTCACAGATGGTTGCAGTGTTTCTTGTATGTGACTACAGTGTCCTTATACATACCTGTCCAGAAGGACATACCAAATATCCAGAACTGTCCAGAGTCTTCAAGACGACAGAAGTTTGAATACTGATCATATGCCAGACCCCATTCTAGGTGTGATAGACAAAGGCGGACAGCATGTGGTCTGGGAGACGGATAATTAGAGTGCAGAGTGTTCACTAAATGCACTGGTGGTTATGGGGCAACGCACAGAAAGGCCCAGTTGAATTTAAGGAGGACAGCCTTCTCAGTCGGAGGAATGACTTGTAGGCTGGCGATTAAGACATTCCAGTAGGAGGTCTCAGAAGTGATCGGACATCGGAAGCAGCCTCAGGAAAGCTGCTGCTGTTCCGACTCCTAAGTAGCTGGCAGTTGCCTGAGCACAGCAGTCCGGGAGATGAGGAGAAGCGTGGAGACATGTAATGGCCTTCTGTGGAGACGGAGTTTGCAAAGAGGCCTTGAAGCAGAGTGCATCGTGGGTCTGAAAACAGAAGGGCCGTGTCAAACTGAAATGTATTTGATTAGTTTGCTAGGGACCACATGGGGTTAGTTGGACACAGACAGGTTAGGTTGCTGGAACAGGTTAGGTCCGTGGTCGCATGGAACAAGACTGGTAGCAAATATGTAGCAAAAATTTTAACTTAGTTGATACTAAGTTAAAAGTAATACTGAGAGCCAGCACCTGTGGTAAGCTCTTGCTCTCTTGCCCTTGCTCCTGTCTGTGAAAGCTGAGCCACAGAGAGGCTGGCTGGCTTGTCCACGTTCACAGTTATTCAGTACCAGGCCAAGACTTAACTCGAAAACAACTGGCTATTCATCCCCAGGTTCCCTAATAGAGGGAAGGCAATAAAAGATACATTTATTGGCGTTCCTTGTGCATTTACACCGCAAACACTTTGCAAGTCCTTCGGTATATTATGTCATTCAACCCTTGCTTCCTTTTTTTTTTTTTTGAGACAGGGTTTCTCTGTAGCTTTGGAGCCTGTCCTGGAACTAGCTCTTATAGACCAGGCTGGTCTCAGACTCACAGAGATCCGCCTGCCTCTGCCTCCCGAGTGCTGGAATTAAAGGCCCAGCTCAACCTTGTTTCTAACCCTGCCAGTTTGCCACGGTTGCCGATTTGCATATGAATAATGGAAGCAGATCACTCTGCTGTGACAAGAGATGGTGAAATATAGATTTTTAAGCTCACTTCTGACTCACAAGCGTATGTGCTAAATTATTATTTTCTGTGTTCTCCTTTCTACCACAGCACACACACACACAAGGACTCCACTGATGGTATTCATTCCTCTGGCATTTTCTCTTCCCTAGCACTCTTGCCCAGAATGAAAACCTGGTGCGGCTAAACCTCTGCGGGTGCTCTGGGTTTTCCGAATCTGCCGTGGCGACTCTGCTGAGCAGCTGCTGCAGGTAGGAACAGTCTGCGGCCGTAGCAGATACAGTGACCCTTCGCATCTGGGTATCTGGATGTGCTTTTGAGGGCTGCCTTGGTCTCGGCCTGGGCAATGTAGCATCTGGCGCGAAAATGTTCAGGCTGAACTCAAAGCGCGTTTGTCAAGGAAGGACACTTGGGTAGTGATCCCTTCTTTGCTGCTGTGATTGGGTAGTGATCCCTTCTTTGCTGCTGTGATTGGGTAGTGATCCCTTCTTTGCTGCTGTGATTGGGTAGTGATCCCTTCTTTGCTGCTGTGAGCGGGAAGCAGAGAGATGTGTTTATCACAGTGTGGTTGATTTATATCTGACCGAGCCATATTGAATATGGGTTATATGTACCGCTAAGTGAGAGGAGACGTGGCATAGAGAATACACAATGCCTATAATGTAGATGCTCCTTGTGTTATCTCTATGTCTCCTTAGTGTTCTCTCAAAGGGAAATGGCCCTGGATCAGAACATCGCGAGGCAGACAGAGCGCACAGCACTGCGTTCAGTCAGTCAGCAGAGGTGCAGGCAGAAGGAGGGAGCGTTGTCTTGGAAGCCCGCTGGCTCTCCTCGTAGGGAGAATCGGATGCAGTGGATTTGTGTAGCATCTCGGTCTTTTTCCTTAGTAGTCAGTCCATGGGTTTTATAAAACATTTGAGTTGGTAGCTGCTGAGTGCTGTTTTGACAAGAATCTAGATGGTTCGAGAAAGACACATAACAAGCTATAGTTTCCAACCTGCATCCCCAGAAGGAGGCAGTGTTTGCTCGGGCCTCCCCGCTGCCGCCGGGTAAGTTGCAGGCACAGGTGTTTAGAGGAGAGAATGCAGTTATCAGTGAATGACACGGGGTGGCCTGTGCATGAGGAGATACAGAACCTGGTTGTGTATTTTTGGCGTGTGCTGCTTCAGTCGCCCTCGTCCTCCTGATGGCCTCATGCCTTCCCTGTCGCCCTTCCGTCATGCAGACTGGATGAACTGAATCTCTCCTGGTGCTTCGAGTTCACTGAAAAGCATGTGCAGGCCGCCGTGGCACATCTGTCGGCCACCATCACCCAGCTCAACCTCAGCGGCTACCGAAAGAACCTCCAGAAAACAGGTTAGAGCGTCGAGGCCGGGGCCGCTGAGCTGCTCTACGGCTCGCCTGTGACATTTCTGCAGCCTCATTGTCTCCTTAATCTAGCATGCGTGCTGTGTATGTCTTCAGCAGAGGGATTGTTCGTCGGAAGAGTTAGGTACAAATAGCTCCTGAGCTGGATTCAGGCTATGAGTCCAGGATCTAGACAAAGATTCTTTTAAAGTAACGTGTGTGTGTACTTGGAGGCCAGAGATCAACACTGGGTGATTTCATCAGTACTTCTCTACCTTTAAAAAAAGTTACGTATTTTTCTATTTTATTTTATATGTATAGGTGTTTGCCTGTATTCATCATGCCTGTACCCTGTTGTCAGTTTGTTTACTCTTAATAGACTTTTTGGGGAGGGGCCCACCACCCAGCTCCCAAATAAGTCACACTCGGAGGCTTAGTCTTAGTTATGAGTGCCCAGCCTTGGCCCGTTTCTTGCCAGCTTTTCTTAACTTATCCCATCTATCTGTGGCCTTGGGGCTTTTGTGGTTCTCTATTCCTGTATGTCTTTTCTTTCCTGCTTTCGCTATGTCTGGCTCTGTAGCCGGGTGACCCCTGAAGTCCTCCTCCTTTCTCAGGCCCCACCTTCTCATGTTTATTTGCTGCCTGCCAGCCCCGCCTGTTTCTCTCTCCTGCCTCACCATCAGGTGTTTCAGACAAGCAAAGTAGCACAGCTTCACGGAGTTAAACACATGCAAAGTAAACAAAAGCAACACACCTTCAAATAGTACCCTAATAGTACCCTAATAGTACCCCCACATGTATGCAGTGCCTGCAGAAGCCAGAAGGGGCAGCAGAGCTCCTGGAACTGGAGTGACAGTTTAGTCGCCTTGTGGTTGCTGGGACCCAGACTCTGGTTCTCCCCAGTCTTCCTGTTTTGTCATTTTAACAGGGTCTCTCGCTGATTTTGCTACTGACTGACAAACAAGCCCACAGGGGTCCTCCTGTGACTTCTGCCCCATCCTGAGGTTACAAGTTTATGCTCTCCCACCCAGTGTTCACAAGAGTGCCACAGAGCAAACTCAAGCCCTAGGACTTACAGACAAAAGCGCTTATATCTCCCGTGTCCCAGAACTACTTTCAATAAACAAAATTACTCTGCAGAACCCTGATGTAAAAGTAGGTAAACACAGGTTGAACCATTAACGGACCAAATATATTTAGGGGGGAAAAACTGCATCTGTATTGAACGCGTAGTAACTTCTGGGCACAAGGCACTCCTCAGTTCAGTGTAACAACTACGCACTCATCAACCATATTGACAGGAGGAGATGCGGAGTGACTTCAGTGTCCTTGGATCTGAGCATCCAGATGGGATCCTGGAGTCAAACCCCAGGGACACAAAAGGGTGACTTTGAAAAGTTGTTTTCAGCTAGGAACAGCTTCCCAAAGTCTGGAAGGCATTTCGTCTCAGCGCATGGAATTCTGCTGCCATCTAGTGGTTGGATGCCAGAATTGCTGCTGGAGAGCGCAGAAAAATTAACTTGGGGGTCATCTGGCCCAAAATGTCAGCAGTTAAGATTGAAAATGCCTCAGTTAATAAATTTATATTTACATTTTCTACTTTTTTATTCAGTCTAAAAAACAATGTTGACGAAGACAAGCATTTGAAGTTGGGTGGGTAGCAGCCATGGTACTGACTTGGCTGAGCTTTGTATTGTGTGTGAGTCACTGAGAGTCTTAATTTGCACACGTAAGTGGTCACAAGAGGAAATTTTTTTATTAAATGGCTTTATAGCTCAGTCTCTGGCTAATATTCAATCCGGGCTGCACAAAGGCAAATTAGTTTAGGTGCTCCAATCAACCCTGTGTGGTGTCTCGTGGGTGTTGCTGGCTCGCCGGGTGTGGGTAATTTGCTACTGAAGTCTTTAGTATGCTTAAAGAGACGTGTGTCGGGTATCTTGGCTGCTTCATAGCATTTCAGTAGTATTTGGAAACTACTTCTCTGGGGCTTAATACGTAAGATCTGTCAGACCAATGGAAATGTTCTTCATGGGTGGCCAGGGAAGGGTTTAAGGCCGTCCCTGTGTAAGGATGCATATTTGAACAACCACCGTCGCAAAGGACCGTCCTCAGATACAGAGACGGAGCCCAGAGCTGCAGCCATGGCTCGATTGATTTCCTGTCACTCTCCCTATGCAGCTCCGGGCATATTTTCCCTTTAGACACTTTAAATTCTGAGTATAGAATTATACGGTTATTCTCGGAAATCAAGGTCGTATAAAAATACACAGAGGCAAACAGATCCGTGGTGAGCAGACTTCCTAAATGGTATGAATGGAGTTGAAGATAGGAGGAGGAATGGATCCGGGGGGAGGGGAAGTCGGGGAGGGAAAACTGCAGTTGGGATGTCTTGCATAAGAGAAAAATAAATAAAATTTTAAAGAAGGAAAAATATAGCGGTGGGTGGGTGGGATGTGGCAGGGCTGGTCACAGAGAGGCCCTCTGATCCTGGGAGAGATAAACAGTTTGTGGAAAAATTCTAGAACTAGATGCAATGATCAAAGAGGGGATCTTTTATTTCGACGAGAGAGAAATACACACAGGTTTGTGGGAGAGCGTTCGGGAACGAAGGACAGCAAAGATAAAGGCCTTTGTATGGGAGCTGGTGGCAAAGGCGAGGTCGCCAACACAGAAGACACCAGTGATGTGCTGTGGAGCAGTGACATGGTCTGGCTTTACGCGATTCACACGCTGGCGCCACGTTGAAAATAGGCTGGGGGCGGGGGGAATGCATGAAGCAGGGAGGACAGTGGGAAACTAGGGTGGTAGCATTTACGGTGCTAAGAAAGGGCCGTATTTGGGCGCATTTAGGAAGCCGACCCAATAGGATTTGGTGACAGGCTGGATGTGGAAAGAGAGTAAAGCGGTCAAGTGTGATTCCCGAGGTTTGCGCCTCAGTTGCTGTCCTTGGGGTTGTATGGTACTAGGGCAGGAAGGGGTGGAGGAAAGGGGGAGATTTAGGGCAGACACTGGCGGTTTTAAACATAGATTGGTGTGACTATCACATAGCCAAATCAGTATGTTGAGAAAGAAAGCATTTGAAACTACAAAACTAATATAGGGCACAGCTGTGAAAGTAAGCATTCAGACATTAAGTGGAGTGTATCAGTTCTAAATAAGTAACATTTAAAATCGTTTTTCCCCGCTGACAAAGTAGCTCGGTTCATGTCACTCTTACAAATTCTGCCAAGTGTATAATGTCAGTACTTGCTAGCAGCAATTAACAGTCCGGAGTGTTTCCTTCAAGCTGGTTTCCTTTTCTCTATTTTTATATGAGTTTGTGTGTGTGTGTGTGTGTGTGCTTTGACTAGATTAAGATTACAGTGCACTGTGTATCTGTGCGTATTTTGTTTTCTTTTTTATGCAAAACATTTCCCGGCGTTTGTTTTCCATTTATTTATTTTGGAACGTGGAGGCTCTGGGGGAGTATACCTCGGCACGGCAAATGTGTGGCAGTCAGAGAACTTGCTGGAGTTTCTTCTTCCAGCATGTGGGCTCCAGGGATGATCAAACCTGGGTTGTCAGGCTTGCAGCGAGAGCTTCTCCTCCTCTCTGAGCCTCTCTCCAGTCCAAGAAGCTATTTACTTAAGTATTTCGTGCTCCATATCTGTTTCACAAATACATGCTTATGATCTTAATTTATTGTTTATCATTTTCTTGCATAAGACTATTATTAATCTGTATAACTTATGTTGAATACACACCATTTTCGGATACTTTTCTGAATGCTCTAACGTGCAGAATTTTTTTTTTATTTTTGGGGCAGGGTGTCACTATCTAGCCCTAGCTGGCCTAGAACTACTGTATAAACCAGAGTGATCTACAGTTGTCACCAATTTTTCAGCCTCTGCCTTCTTGGTACTGGGATTACAGGTGTGCCCAGCCATGTCTGGTATAAATAGTAGAATTTTTAAAAATTCATTTATTATACATACACTTGTCAGGAGAGGGCGCCAGATCTCATTACAGATGGTTGTGAGCCACCATGTAGTTGCTGGGAATTGAACCCAGGAACTCTGGAAGAGCAGCCAGTGCTCTTAACCTGAGCCGTCTCTCGAGGCCCATAAATAGTAGAATTTTAAGATGTATTTTGTAGATTATGTGGTTTTTCTTTGTTTATACACTCCTTACCTAACCCAAGATTCTGCAAATTTCTTGAAAATAGCATTTAAAACTTAAACATATATGGAATTTACTGGGTTGTAATTTGAGCTAGACGTTCATTTGTTAGTTTTGATTCAACATTTTTTTTTTAAAATAAATAGTTCGTGATTCCCGCTCGCTAAGTTGAAGGGCCACCTTGATAGAATATTATTTGACTCTGTGTCCTGGCATTTGGTTTTGCTGTCGTTGTTGTTTCCCTGGCTATCATGGGTTGGGATTTCCTTTTCTCTTTCCAGCCAGTTACTATTGCTGCATAACTCGTTGTTACCCAGGGATTTCACACAGCTCCTCTAATGTTTGCGGTAGATTCCCGGGTGCTCACCTGGACTTTCCCGGCAGGAAACTCTTTTCTACAAGAACTGCTCTGACCGCCTTGCAGCCAGCTTCCAGTGCGTTGTTGAAGAACAGCAGCGGAAGCAAACACCCTTTCCTCCTTCCTTCTTTAACCGTGACAGTGACCATCACGTTTGTTTTTCCTAGATCTTTGTACCTTAATCAAACGGTGCCCCAACCTCGTCCGCCTCGACTTAAGGTACTGTTGTAGATCAAAATTTGGAATATGTGGGTTGTTTGGAGATGGGGCAGGGTCTAGTGCAGGCATCAAGTGGTGGTGTGCTCAGTCTCTGGGTGCAGACCTCGAGTGGTGGTGTGCTCAG
>NC_022021.1:29452631-29460040 GCF_000317375.1 Microtus ochrogaster | reverse complement strand
TGGTGTGCTCAGTCTCTGGGTGGTTCTGAATCTGTCTCCTTCCTCTTGCAGTGACAGTATCATGCTAAAGAATGACTGCTTTCCAGAATTCTTTCAACTCAACTACCTCCAACACCTCTCGCTCAGCCGGTGCTATGATATAATTCCTGAGACCCTACTGTGAGTATCTTTTGTGTTCATGCTAGCAGAAGGCAGGGATGACA
Source organism: Microtus ochrogaster (assembly GCF_000317375.1). Lineage (NCBI taxonomy): Eukaryota > Metazoa > Chordata > Mammalia > Rodentia > Cricetidae > Microtus > Microtus ochrogaster. The sequence goes on along the minus strand of NC_022021.1, from coordinate 29,459,837 downwards.
GGTGGTGGTAGTAAAACCCATCGTTACTAATGGATGTCCACAAAGGGAACATTAGTATTAATATGCAGTGTCATGTCTAGGAAGGAATATCAAAATAGCTCCTAGGATGTTGGATTAAACTGTCCGGTAAAGTTGAACTGGTCTCATTACTGTTTGTTATGTAACCGTCGGCATCACTGTGTTAGAATGCTGTCCTACTGTCTGTGAAGGACTTAGAAAAGGAAACTTTTACATCTAAGGAACTCACTGTGAGCCTAGGAGGCAGACCCAGTGGGAGTGGACTTGTTTGAGATGCTTCCCATTCGTTCTTAAAGCTGTGTCTGGGCTTACTGGAAAAGTTCCATGATCTAGTGATGAGGCTCCCAGACAGCCAAGGACGGTGAAGAATTGGCACGTGTGTAGGAGCGTCTGCTGCTATCTGAAGGGAGGATATGTTATGTGGGTCCATGGCAATTAAGTCTCTTATCTCCAAGCATCGCTTCTTTCATTCCAAAGGCTGTAATAGTCTTCCTTATACCAAATGAAAAGCATAGTGGTTTCATTGAAAACCACGAGAGGTCAGTATCTTGTGCTTGGTCAGGTGCCCTTTTTACTGCAGCAGGGTCATATGGCTTGAGGAAGACTTTTCTACTATTTATCTTGCTAGCAGAATGTCAGCAGTAATTTTTCCTACCGTAAAAATGGTGAATTAAAAAAAGTATTTTTCATGAATTAGATTATACAATTTCAATAATAAATGATCTGTTGAGAGTTTAGTAAAGTTGGGAAGTCTGGTAATTATGTGGCTGGATTAATCATTTAACTAGTCTCCTGAGCCTTAGCTAGTAGTATGCTGTTTGAAAAAGCACTACCTAAAAAAGATGCTGATTTTTCTTGAACGTCTCTCAAATGTTACAACTCAAATTCGTGTGCATAGAACTCTGATACAAATCCCTGCGCTTATTTTCCAGCAACCAGAACTCTGTCATCCATTCTTGCCATCTGGGCTTCGCATCAGCCTGGACAGCTGGCTAGGAAGGGAAACTATTCTTTTCTGGTGTTTTTTCTCAAGCAAATCTGTGAGTTTGTTCCTTCGCTGTGAAAGGGAGCTGAGCAGGACTGAAATGCTCGCTTTCCCTCTAGCAGAGGCGAGGGGAAGGCTTTGGTCTCTCACGTTTATTCAGTGTGATCATGGTTTCCCTGCATAATAACCTCCATCTGGATCGATGGGGAGGAGCATGAGCCTGATGCCCTTGGTGCAGGTGTGAACCTCGGCATCATTGATTGTCAAAGTCTGATCTTTAATTAGAGCATCAAGGGCTCTAGCTTCCCGGCAGAGCAGCAGAGCAGAAGGAGAACAAGATAATGTCCGAACATCGGCATGTTTCTTTGAGCATCGCGTAAATACTAGGGATTCTTCCAGATGAATTCGTGCGGGTCCTTTTCCTAAGATAAGTCACTCTGGCAACTGAGGCAATCCCAGCATGTCTCAAGGGTACCAGCCACACAGCAGCCATCTGCGATGCAGAATAGTTCTTCTCTCAGAAGAGAAAATGACATGCATCTTTGACAGAGTTCTAAAATGCTTCCAAAGCCTTGCAGTTCCCCACTCCTGCGGACCCCTGCTAGAGTTCCTCTTTCCTTAATTGGTCTTACTTTCTACTGAATTTTCTTCTAAGAATTTTGTGGGTTTTTTGGCCATGATGAACCGAACTTGGAGGGAAAACTGATTTGAAATTGAAAGAGTTGAGGCATTTTGTGTTTAAAGAGAAACAGGATTGTGTAGGTGAGGTAAGGAGAAAACCTCGGAGTTTCTAAGTGCCTAGTTTACTGTCTTTGAGACCAGGTCTCAATATTTATCCCCAGGCTGGCCTATGATCCGCCTCAGCCTCTGCCTCTTGTGTGATGAGTCCCTATTATTAAACTCAAACAGAGAGCCTTAAAAGATACTATCTTATTATCTTATAGCAAGTAAAGAACAGCTTCTAGACGCTTCCCTTTTCTCTTCTGCTGCGAAGTCAGAGGTACTTGTGTCCTTGTTTTCTGCAGTGTGGCCTTTGCACACAGGTGATTTTGTTGGGTCCTGTCCCGTCTTCTGCAGCTCCCTTCCCACAAGGAGCGCCATGTGTTGGCCTCACCAACTTCCTCCTCTGCCATCTGCCACTCCTCTCTTACTCCCCGCGGTTTCTTCTTTTAGATATTATCCACTGCAGGTGACTCACAGCTTTGCTGCCTGGATATCCCAGAAACTGAATTTTCCCCAGCACAACCCTGTTCTCAAATGCTGGTTTCACATAGGAGTTGTGCCAAGGATTGCTGTCTTGGTGTTCATGTTATAATCTGGTCTGCAGTGCACACACAGCCTTTGTATTTGTTTCTATATTCCAGAAGTTAAAGATGCAATGTGTTCCTCTTGACTTGCATTTTGATCTATGGCCTCCTGACCTCACTGCCCCTTAGAAGCAGGCACGCTTATTTTTAGATAGAGTTTTTCTTTGCCATTCATCTTGGATTCCACAACACATACTAAATATTGTGGCACTCACCTGGACCATTGATAGAGAGGGGTAATGGGAAGACCCATGGAGCCTGTTCAGCATGGATGGTCCTTAGATCTAATAAACCATCTGATTTCTAGAACCATTCAGGAGGCATCAGGAGTTCTGGAGCAGGTGAGTGGCATGAACTGATTGAGCCTTCAGGAGGATGTCGTGGATGTGCATGGAAAATGTGCTGGGAGGCTGAGACATTGGCAGCCAAGTGACAGTACAAAATTGCTTTGTTTGAGTAAGCATTGACTATGACAACATAAGGTCACTGCTGGGCACACTGACCTCCTGCGGGTTTTGCTGAATTCCCAAAATAAATGTCCCCCTTCCTGGGACTTTGCACTATGTCCCAACCTAAAGCAAACAGGGATCGGAGAGATGAAGCTGGGCAGACAGACCAATGTTAAAAAGAACCAGCACCAAAGCCACAAAGTGTTTTCTTTGGGTAAACAGGGTCAATTTTGTGTGACCCCAGATCACACTGTTTAACAAGAAGTACATACAAAAAGGTCTGTCCTATCAGTAATAGGGCGAAAAAATCCTATGTAGAGAAGAGGTCCTTTCTGCTATACACTGGTACTATCTGAGGCCTATATTATCCCTATATAGTGGCCTATAAGAAATACCTTAAGGAAGTCACCCGTGAGTTCCGCTGCAGTAAGGTTTTGTTAGTGGTGCATCATTACTAAGAAGCCCTCGGTGCTGCTGGTATCGTCTATTCAGAGAGCCTAGTTCAGTTAAAGGTCACGTCCAGATTCCTAAATTGCTTTCATCTTGGGGTGCTTCCGACTGAGACCGCAGTAGCACATTGACTCTCACCATTACTCGCTTGCTAGTACTGGTCACGCCACAGTAACCCTCGCAGGGATCTGTGGAGGCCAAGAATGGAGAAAGGAGGCAAATTCAGTTCAACTGAAAATAGCCAGAAACTTCAGTTCCACAGGAGCCAAACGGAGTCAGACGCACATGGGTCAGGTTGCTGTGTTTCCCAGCTTTTATCTCCGTGTGTTGTTTCCTTAAATCATTTACTATAAATTATGGTTTTAGGCTGCCCTCCTGTAGACTGATACACATTACAAACAATAGCTTATAATAACTAGTCTAACAATTGCCATACACCCTGACATTTCCTCTTCCTTTCCAGTGAACTTGGAGAGATCCCCACACTAAAGACGCTACAAGTTTTTGGGATCGTGCCGGATGCTACCCTGCAGCTGTTGAGAGAAGCCCTTCCTCATCTGCAGATTAATTGTGCCTACTTCACCACCATTGCAAGGCCAACCATGGACAACAAAAAGAACCCGGAGATTTGGGGCATCAAGTGCCGACTGACCCTGCAAAAGCCTGGTTGTGTATGAAGGGCTTACTGCGGGGCGATGTGGCCTCTTCCTCTCAAGTGAGGAACACAGGCAGCAAATCCAGTTGCTGGAGACCTTGGTTACCTTTCCTATTGGTTTTACCTTAGCGCTCATTGTGCATGTATGTTAGGGAACCATTTGCAGGGGAGAACCTATGAAGTGTTGCGTTTTCGAGACTGTAGAGACGATTGCGCCAGTGCTGTGCCCTCAGAGGCCAAGTGCTAGTTCTTTGGAAATCTTAGGTGAGCCTGTTATTTCAAAATAGCTTTTTAAAGCAGAATTTGAGCCAGCTCTTCCACGTGCCCTTCAGATTAAATCTATTTAGAATCAAGTTTTCAGAATTACCCCTGGCCCAGTTTTCATGGTGTTTGTCCTAACTTTTTATCTATTTAATTATTCAGTATTTTATAAAACTTGATTTTGAAGAACGATAAGCTATATGTACGGTGAGTTGAACAGAAAGAATCGTAGGCTGGTAGCGTTTGAGGCAATCTCTTCTGGGAATTAGCATTGTGTGCAGGTGTGAAGTTAGTTTGATAGAAACACAGTCCTGAGTCATGTACCTTGAGCTCTAAAGGAGGAACAGAAACGGAGAGACACAACCATGAGGACAGAATTGGTTTAGGATTTGAGGCCTCAGAAGGCTGAAGTCCTAAAGTCAGCTTCCTATGAAGTAGCTGTTTTTAGGTACAATGCTGTGTTCCCAGAATCCTAAAGTAGATGAGGAAATCTAATCATGCTTTTTTTTTAAACTTTATAATCCATGTATGTTATGTGGGCTGTTTAGCTTTTTAAATTACTTGCTTTGTTTTAGAAATACGGTGTTATTCTAATCAGCATTCTCGAGAAGTCGGATAGAGCTCTGAGCTGATCTTGTTTGCTGTCTCTTCCTTTGGCCCTGCAGTCATTTGTATTTTACTCTGAACTCAAGGACTTGAAATACTTTTAAGTGGTCTTTCACAGCAATGGCTTGACCCTGCCCACGAGGTTACTGGATCTAAAGTTCCTTAGGTAGAGCTGCTGCTTTCTCTCCACCAGAAACGCTTGAGAAGCAGGTGTGTGCGCAGCTTCCACACACCTGGCACGACCTGCGCTTCACCTAAGTTTTTAAGACTCACAGGGCATTAAACCTTTTGATAACAGATGGACTCTTTAACGCCTGATACGCAGAAGTCAAAAGATCAAAGGGTGCTTCTTAGACAATGAAAAGAAAAAGAAATTAAGGCAGTTACCTCTTTTGAATACGACAGAGCCAAAATACATTTCTATTAACTTTTTCATCAAAGAATCGTACTGTTACAACAATAATATGAAGTGCCTTTATGTGCTCAGACCTAAAGAACATTTTCAAAAGTGTAACACAGGAATAATTGTGCATCAATTGCTGAGTAGTTAAAGTGCTAACTACTACTTGAAACTATTGTTTACAGATTAGTAGGCTGACCAGTGGGCTCTGGCTGGACTCCAGCCTCCAGCTGCCCTCAGACATGCAGGACCTGTTCTTCCTTCCTCAAGTCCAGCTGGGAGCTATTTTGCCAACATGTCGCAGTAATCTGTATTTTTGTATGTGATTTCTACTTTTATAGACTCATTTTAAAATAAAGTACATTTTTATAAAAACGAGGACTTGAGCCAATTTGTGTCCCTTTTTTCTGCAGTCATGAAACTTAGAAAGCATCAGTTCAGGTTGCCGTTTGGGTCAGTTAAGATTTCAACCTCGACCCTGATCTACCTGCCTGCTTTGTGTGCTTGTTGTCAAAATGAGTTCATAATACATTCTGAGAAAGTGCTAAATACCAGCTTGTCAACCTGAATGTGCTCTCAAGAATACTGATATTTATAAAATGTTTGCATTCAAGTGGCTAATGTCACATAACACTGTTAAGTACAGACTGGATCGGCTTACATTGTGTATTTCCATGGTTTAGAAACAGTGTGAATAGCTTAACGCCAGAACTTGGAATAGTTCAGTCGCTTTGATCCTTTCCATTGAAATGCCAGGCTGGTGGTTCTAAATCACCCAGGTTTTCTGATTTATTTTCATTTATTTGTTTTAGTTATACTACCATTTAGTAGTTCTAGTTTTTGTTTTTAAATGATGGAGACTGTAAAATATAGAGCCTCATCATCCATTGTCAGCCGTCTTTAGTTCCTGCCCATTCCCTCATTTGAAGTAATTTTGAAACAAAACTCAGACTTATAATTTTATAAACACCACAGTGTATATGTGTGTATGTGTGTGTGTGTGTGTGGTAGAGATGTGGCATTAACTGTAAGCACCGAATGAAGGGATGGCGTTGAAGAGCTGTCTCCCAATTTTCCTTGTGTGTTTTTGAACAGTTTTGGTTTTGAAACAAGAGCTCACATCTCACACGAGCCTCGAGATGGCTGTTTGACCCAGCTGACTCATGCCCCCCGGTGATTACAGGCCTGTGCCACCACTCCCAGATTGTTCTCATCAGTCTCCTAACATGTTCCGCTGTTGCATCCAATGATTCTTTAAGAAATTTAAGCTCTAGGTTTTCTTGCATCCCTGGAAATTTATTTACTGAAGATAGGTCATGTGTTCTGTATTCCAGAGTCTGGGTTTTAGTGATATCATCCTTGAAAAGAAAAAAAAACTGCTTAAGTTAAGCCTCCCCAGCCACACTGGTCATCTTCCTAAGTTGCAGTTAGATCTAACACCAAAAAGTCAGAGGTGACTTCTGCACAATAGGAGACGGTATCAGACTCCATTTCCAGTGAGATCCATGTTAAATACATCGCTGTGTGTGTGCATACAGGGGCCTGTGGGGGCCAGAAAATCTTGTGGACCTGGAGGTGTAGGCTCTTGTGAACTGCCTGGTGCGGGTGCTGGGAACCACACTTGGGTCTTCAAGAACCAAGCTCCTTATCCAATCAGCGATTTTCTTTAAAATACCTTGATTTTCTTTAAAGTACCTTCCTTAATGTACAAAAAAGCTTAGCATTGTGTGTGAGGATCTCTGCACACACATACACGCACACACGTGTGTGGGGGTGCTGCAGGAGGATGTCTGGTGAGCATGTCTGCTGACCTGCTTTGTCTTGTGAGACAGTCTCACTGCACCTGGTCCTAGACTAGCAGCCTGCAAGCTCCAGCCACTTGTTCTCTGCCGCAACGCCTGCTATGGGCACAGGGCCACCACAGCCAGCTTTTTAGGTGGCTGCTGGGATATGAACTGAGGTCTTCCTGTTTGCACAGCAAGAGCTCTTAAGTGCTGAGCCACTTTCAGCCCAAGTGACTATTTTATAATTATTTGTGTTACTCTACTTCCTTAAAAATGAAATTGTTAGCCGGG
>NC_022021.1:29432114-29451616 GCF_000317375.1 Microtus ochrogaster | reverse complement strand
GCTTGAATTAAGCATTTTGATCTATGAATAAAGACTATCATTCTGCCAAGAAATGCCAATGAACTAAGTCTACACAGTGCACAGAGGACATGAATTTGGGGATAGACTTAAAACATGGTATTCAGAGGAAACTTAGTTTTTATGCAGTGACCTCATAAGAATTTAGAAAAGAAACAAAGTAAAAAAGAACAGACAATGGTTTAATTTTATTTTCATACAGTGGTCATTAAAGGTTAACCCATTCACAAAGACATTTCTGACACTCCATGTATTACATTTTTTTGCCATTTACCTATTGCAAATAAATCCCTGCCTGCCATAGAGCAGAAGTTAGACTGCAAACAGCACAGTCAGTAATTTTAGTATCTTTCCAAGTGTAACTCATGAACAACCCCCACACGGCTGGTTACCAGCTAATGGGACAAATTAATAGATCTGTGGAAAAGCATGGACAACCAGATTTCCCAGATATAGTAAGGATATGAGTGGCTTTTTATTCCTAACAAGGTATTTTAAGCCTTTTAGGGGAATTTCTAGTGTGGAATTTAACTTCCATTATAAACTGGTATCTTAAATATATCATTTAAAAAATTAATCTAGAAATTAAGACTTGGCTCAGCAAAATCACTAACGTATCTCCTGCTGCTGACAGCCTCAAGAAAACACATTCCGATGAACAGTAAAGCCTAGACGAACCTAGATTGCCTTGCACATTGACATTCATTTTTTAACAACGAGCAGCATGTTGAGTTTGGCAAAGCTGAGAGCATTTGATCTCTCTGATCACGTATCCTAGCTTTCAGGTGTTCTAGGCTTGAGTTCCACCAACAGTCTATCTCAGTGTCTATCCAGCACTTCATTATACGACATACCGTGACGGATGGCACAGAATGAGTCTTCAATAAAAACTTCGTCAATGAAAAAAACAAGTGAAACCTATTCCACACTGAGCAGGGCACACAACACCATTTCATCAGTCAGCAGTGGGAGCTCTTTGTGGAAATTAATGACCTTTACAGAGACCAAGAATTACGTGAAAATTATTCCTTCAAAGATAAAGTGGTTTTCATAGTTGGGGAGGGCGCTGACATTTTATCATCTAAAGCTATTGTTTAAAATTTGGAATAGAGTAAATGAAAACCACAATACTAAAGTAAGGCAATTCCAAAACTATGTCTTATTCTCTTGCTGACATGCCTAAAACTAAAGGAAGGTTTGAACATTTTACCAAACTCCTAACAGAACATGCTCCCTGGTTATCCTTCTAATCCTTGAGTTCATACTAGAGATTCAAAAACAGGAGGGGGGCTACTGGAATCAAGTTATTTTTCAAAAAACAAAAAGTTTGACCAACAATTGCTATGGAAAAATTAATACATTTACAAGGCATGATTTGTTCCAAAAGATGTATTTTATCTATCATTGTTGACATTAACCAAAAGAAGTCAGAATTTACCTACAAATATTTTTAAATGATTTGATTTTTTTCAATTAATAATGATTTCATCATTTCCTAGAATTAGAAAATTCTTAATATATATAAAAACACATGTACCAACTTCAGTTATGTCAACGTCATGATTATCAAAATTCTCCATCAAAATTTTTAAAAATCTTTACTTTTAGGAACTATAAAAATAATGCACTAATTGAATGACACACAGCCAATTCCACAGTTAGGAAGAAAAAGCAAAAACAAAAAGGCTTGTAGAGTTAAATTTGAAATCCTAAATACTTATTTATTTAACCTGCCTTTCTAAAGAATATCAATACTCTTGGTTACCAACTGTAATTAATACAGAAACTTAACCAACGTAATTCTAACCCATTTAGTCCATCATCTCTCCCAGGTGAACAGCTATTGTCTATCAGAATGGAACAGAAGAGCACATGGACCCCACTTTGTCCCCTCTGCCTAGTGGTAGCCAGTCTCAGTAAGAACCGAAATAAGGTAGGTTTATAGCTGGTCATCTGGATCTGCTGAAAAAAAAAAATATGTTTCTAGTAATCAGATCTGTCTCTTGAGGAAATCCTTCACGGTTCTAGAATCACAGTTCGAAGCTCATCTTCTTTATTGATCATCATCGAAGCAATCGCTCCATCATTAAACTCAAAAGAAGTTCCTCCATCCACAACCATGCAGGCATCCCAGCATCGAGAACGGACGCAAACTCTAGTGGAAAGAGATGTCTCATTAAATATCAAGCAGTCTTAACACTAAGGAAATTCTAACTTTTGTTGGCATAACCAAAAGCTTATTGGCCTTGATTTTAAGAATTTAGTTACTCTCTGATTTGACAATCAGTGACTGCACACAATACAGGTGTGCATTATCAACATCTCAAGTTTAAAATTCAAGGTAGAACCATTCACTTAATATTTATCAATGGAAAAAAGAAAAGAAAAGAAAAGAAAATTAAAAAACTCAACGTAGTTGCCAGGTTACTTTCATGTAACTGAGGTATTTCCATTACAAAGATTTTAAGTACTGAGCAAGAGTGCATTCTCATGTAAAATTTTACTTGTGGATTGTGTCAGGCAACCAGAGAAGAGGTAATTCACTAATGTACAGTTCATGAACACAGCAGCAACACCTTCTCCCAGCTGCTCTGCCTGCCCGCTCCTCCTCAAGTACACGCACTGTCTACTGTCTATCACTGTAGTGAAGTGTGCATTCCTAAACTTCATTTTAGCCATGCTAGTTTGGGGATAATAAGGTCAAGCATTTTTCTAAGATATTTATTGCCTTGGGGGAAGACCAAATATCACTGGCTTTTATTTTTTCAATGCAGTGGCTGCCTTTTACTGATTTGCTAGAATTTTTATATTTAGACTGAGTATCTCTTAACTAAATTTCTTAGAAACAAATCTTTTAGATAAGATTTTTTAAATTTTTAATATTTACATATATGCATGCATATATGTATGAAGTAACTAGGGATGAAACCCAAGTCTAAACAAAATTCACATATCATGTACACTATATATTCACTGTACACACAAAGTAACTCAACACTTTGCAGTGCAATTCTGACCACACAAAGTAAAGCTCAGAATTCCATTTGTGGCACTGTGCCTATGCTCACAAAGTTTTGGCTACTGGAGCAGTGATTTCAGACACTGTTCTCAAATACCTTAAGATAGACCAGGTATCTTTTGCAAATACCTTTCTCTGAACCTTGCTGCTTTGTTTCCTTACTGGAATAGTCTCTGAAGTTCTTAATCCTGGTGTAGAGCAATTTATCAACATTGTTATTGAAGCATTTCATGTACGCTTACAGTATCTTTTCAACTCACCCATGAAGCCTTCTAATTAGTTATCATTCAAACTTAAGCCACTTAAATATAAGAAATACACACAAATGAGTTTAGATTTGTAAAAATAAATCTTGACTGAATTAAAAACAAACAAAAAGAAAAAAAAAAAAAACGCTAAGATGTTCCCTGCTAAGTGTTATTCCTGGAGGGAGAAAAAGTACATTGGTCTCAATGTCTCAAAAACAAAAGTATTTTTTTATGCTTGTTTCTGTGTCTTTTTGTTTTGTTTTTCCTTTCTTAATGTTTTACTGGGATGAAAGAAGTAACTAGGGATGCTTACTTTGAGGAGAAACAACGCTGACGGCTACTTGAGAACACTCTGTTTGCTATTGGCTCTCGAATACTGAAAAGTATTTTTGGTTCTTCTGGACTGTAGAGCAATGATTCATTATATTCATTTGTTACTGTAAGGAAAAACAGTAGATTTAATAAAGGATGGTCACATCTGAGAAGCACATGACAAACAAACCACTTTCAATTTGAAGCATGTGTTCAAAGGCTACTTGGGAGCATATCTCTTGGTAACTCTATTATAGACTCTACCATAAAAAGCCTTAGAAACCAGTGACTATCAGGTTCAATTATTAACCCACAAAAGCATTCATCACTCACAACAGAGAAGAAATAGGCACAACTTGGGGGAGGGGACACAAATACAAAGCTAGGAATTACGCAGTTAGGACAAACTCAGAACTGAAACCCAAGTTCTCAAGTTCCTTCCAGTATCACATCAGAGTTAATAATAAGGAAAATGCAATCCCGAGCAACAAAAGGCGGTGAGTTTTCTCCAGTGAGGTTGCACATCTCAGGATATTTGAATACACTTTTAGGATGCATATTCTAACAAAGAAGCACCTGAGGCCTGGCAAGCAAAATATAAATTGGTGAAAGACAACAACACAAGCCAGGCATGGCAGCACATGTCTGCAGTCTCAGCTACTTGGGAGGCAGGAGGATGGCTTAAGCCCAAGAGCAATATGAGGCCAAGCTGTGTACCCAGACTGTTATCTCTTCAAAAAAAAAAAGAAGAAGAAATGAGAACAACTACACAAAGAGTTACAAATGGAAGTCTAGCTAAGTACCACATTAAAAAAACAGACTGTCTAATAATCCATATTATTTGTGGAACTACTGTCAGAATTTTACATGTGTGAATGTTATATCTCTATTTTGCATGCATGTGTATGTTCCTTAACTTGTAATGAGGTTATATTTCAATTTTACATGCGTGTGTTATGTTCCTTAACTTGTAATAAGGTATATTTCAATAAACCCATCCTAATTAGAAAATATTTTAAGTTGACAACACACTTAGTGATCATAGCCTATTGAACATCACCGCAGCATAGAACACAGGAGGAGCTAGGGGCTATGTGCTGTTTGCCTTCTACCCTAGTGTCTGACTGGGCGCTACAGCCCCCTGCCATGCCCAGGGCCCCAGGAGTTACTTCATGGCACCACAAGTCTGGGAACTACTAAAAGTATCATTTCTTAGAAATCCTTATTAAGATTTTAAAAACCTATATTTGATTCTGTAAGAAAAAATAATTAACTTACCAAAAAAGCAAAACAGAAAATGCACTAACTTTGAAAGAAACTTCAAGAGTGGTTTGAGGATACTGTGACAGTGACATCCACTGACCTTCTAGTTTCTGTAGATAGCTCAATCTTCAAAGAAGTGTTCACTCAGTAAAGCCTTTACACATCTTAATATCTATCCCTGTATTCTGGATGCAACTTCAATAGGAATTATACAAATTTCAGCTGTTTTATGATTATTGTGTTTAGGGTTGCATTTGACATAATGTCAATACATATTAATGCATAAGGCACAGACAAAGTAATTTCTTGACTCATGTATGCACTGAGGAGGGATCAACTCAAGGTCCCTCTACCACCATGTAGCTTTACTTAGTTCTCGTGATGTGTACACTAACTTATAGAACTAGAAATTGCAGGTGTCAATTTTCCTTTCCTTGTTATCAATTTAGTGCTAATGCTAACTGTCAAGCCATGATTAAAATCTTTTAAGTCCAAACTGAAAATGATCAGAATCTATTTGATAGTGTTAATACCATAAAAAGCAGGACCATGAATATGGAAAAACCTTCTTGGATAGCATGAATCTAGATATGCATTTTCTTACAGCACACAAATCTTCTATCACCCAGGATGTATTTATAATTGTAGCATCTTGATATATTGGCTGTATTTCATGGTGAACACAAACGACAGTATAAAACTCCAGCTTCAGGACAGGCAAGACAGTTCACATGTAAAGATGCTTGCCAACAAACCTAATGACTTGAGTTCAAATCCCCAGGACTCACTTGGTGAAAAGAAGCAACTCCTCTAAGTTATGCTCTAACCCCCACAAGCACCATACATACACACAGACATGCATGCACACACGTGCATGTGCACACACACACACACACACACACACACATATTCACACAACATAAATAAATAATATTGCAATTTAAAAATTTTCTTGAAATCCCTGCTTTCAGTTACCTTTTTAAGCTACATTTAACAAGGCAGTGTTGTAACATCTAGTTAAGTAGATACACATAACACTGTTCTTTCTCAAAGCTGACATAAATAAGCTGTCTGTAACTAATGCTATGTGGTACTAACCTTTTTCTACCAATTCTTTGTTCAATGGGAGAGTCAGACTTCCTTGTCTTCTTGCTATTGACAGAGGAAAGGGGGAAATAGCTTCAGTTACTATTGTACATTGCACAATAGCAAACACTAAGCAGGTACATTACATAGTACACAATAGTTCTATAATACAAAATAGCTGTTTTAGTACTCACCAATATTTAATACATCTTCAACAGCCTGAGCTGCAACCCTGTTGATATTGAATGACCTAGAAAAAAGTAAGCAAATAATTCCTGTTTCCATCCTAAAACCACACTAAAAATGGAAGATGCATGATGTACTTAGCAATAAAGACTTCTTAAAATTAAGACAACTACAAATTGGTGGTTAAAAACAAAAATTTATTGACATGGGTATGAGAGGGAAAGTATCCTTATACTTAATAGGTATACAGAACTTATAGCTGAAAAGCAATTAAACACTCAAAGATTTGGAATTAACCTATTACTCAATTCTACAAAGAATCTTAATATTGATAAGAAGACAAGTTTATTGCCACACATTGTCTTAAGACACTAACTGCTGCCAGGTTATGGGGTACAAGCACGGACCACACTAACCAGGACCGATGAGAAGGGACAACTCACGTGCCGAGCGCTACAATCCTGGTGTCCTGCTCCTGTGGCTCAATGTTTGGATATGCAAAGAGCTTTCTTCAAACACTTTCCTGCCCACACACAAGATTAGATCTCCACCTTTTAGCCCCTCACTGTGTAACCAGATGACTAAGTGCTAGAAGGGGGTCCCAGTGAATGCCTGCTGGCCAGCCTCCCATGAACAGTAAGTTCACAGTTTCTGATTCCACAGCTCAATGCAGTAACCTAAGTCACCATGTAAGAAAATAGCAGAGCCACAGAATGGCAGAAGCTGCCCCTTTCCCTACCCCATTCCCAGTCACTAAAGGAGAGCCACCTGTCCACTGGGACTGCCCACTGGACTTTATGAGAATAAGAAATACGCTTTCTAATGTATTAAGCCACTGAGATTGGGGTTTTTCTGTTATAGCTACTGAGTCACACATCTCCACACATTTCATACTCAAAACAAAAGCTTAGGTCAGTTAAACATTTTTTTTTCTCTATCAAGAATCATAAGACAGGATTAAGAAACAGTATCCTAATCTTTCCCTTCCCATGGCACAGCTACTAACTGGTTTACCAAGCTCTGATTCCCTAGCCTCTACTCCAGTTCTGCACTATGCCCGTTCTTAAGGAGAACGCTGTGGAAGAAACAAGAAAGATTCAAGGAACCACTCCTAATTCTCAGTTTCGATTTCAACAGATATGCTCACCATTTTCAGCAGAAAAGGAGTTTCCACAACCAACAAAGGCTGCGCGTTGTTGCATCAATTTAACATATGAGATGGTTCAACATATCAGAGAATACACTGTTACAATTATTTACTGGGTTTGGGGGAGAAAGTGGGATGGGGAACAGGAAGTATGCACATACTGCCACCCACAGGGAAGCCAGAGACCAGCCTCGGGGAGTTAGTCCTCTTCAACCACGCAAGTCCTGGAGAACAAGCTCAGGTTGTGGTGTACTCGGTGGCAAGTGCCTTCATCCACTGAGCCCTGCTGCCAGTCCAGGCATTAATTTTTAAAATGATCAGAAAATTTAGAAAGGGTCATTTTGCTATTCCTCAAAATAATGACATGTTAAGCTATCTTTTAAAATAGTATTTTTTTTCCAAAATACTTTATTTAGCTGAGACTAACTTATTTTTTTAAATGTATGATTACTACTCATGAACAAAATGAAGTGATTTCTGAAAAATATTTCAGAATAGTTTGGAGGAAAGAGCTAAAATCAGTGTATATAGCAAACAATGTAAGGCAAGGATTCATCACTGAATCAAGTTCATGCAGATTCGTAACACTAGATTCTCTTCGTCTATGTTTACACAAATTAAAATGTTCTGGAATAAAAAGTTTCAAAAGCCATGCTGAAAAAGTACAACAAACTCTACATTTACAAGCCCAACTTAAAATGGCATTTGATAAGGGAGATTTTAAATTTCTTGTGAGGCCAAATCTCACTATGTGGTCCCCAAGGGCTCCAAACTACCCTCCTCTTGCCACAACTCTCAGGTGAGGTGCTGGGATTTTAGGCCTTCCATCACATACAGATGAAATCCAGATAAAATCAGTCTAACAAACACTGCTTGTGCTGGTTCTGAGAGCATGCATTCCTTTATTTAAAAAAGATCTGAATAAGTATGTACTAGGCACTATAACTTACTACACACAGAAATTGAAACAAAATCCTAGCGGCCATTTCACAGCCCTCCACATGCCCCGTCAGACTAGTGACACCTGGGAGCCACGAGAGCACTGAGAGAAGCAGGGGTGCCGGACAAAGGGGATCCAGTCCCTGTGCTGTGAAAGACACTGAGGCTAATGGCGACTTCCTCCAGAGAAAGGCATCTGAGGACTGGATGCTTTAACAGTGGATGGAAAGTGAACCGTATTCAGAAATTCAAAGCAGGAGGAAGCATTGAACAAAAACAAAAGGCTAAAGGAGAGCAAGGTGTGTGCTGGGAATTACAAGCAGTCTGTGGTGTCTGCAGAGGACTGATGGGTAGGGTAAGGCTATGACAGGGATAAAGAGGGCAGGATGGCGATGGCCACATTTCACCAGGGTGCTGCGTCAAACTCAGCAGTGTGTACACAGTGTCAGGCAAAGTGTTAAAGCACAAAACGGGCATTCTCTATGCGTGTTTACCAGTAGCACTCTGCTTTACAATGATTACTCTGTTGGTAGGTTTAAGTGACAACAGGAGAAAAGGAGGTCAGGAACAAAGAATATCCATCTACCAAAAGAGATGGGGCCAGACCAAGGCAGCAGCAGCAGAAGTGGAGGAAGTTGGCCAAGATTCAAGAAGTGCAAAGCACAAGCTTTTGAGACCAGTTTGTGCGGAGGGGAGGGCAAAGGATAGCAAGAGGTAAGAGTGAGATTGTAGGAAGCAAAGTTTCTCCTCTAGCAATGGCGTCTGGGTAAACAATGACAGAGGTAAACAATGCATGGAACACAGAAGGGAAAAACTGAATGTGTCCTGCAACAGTGTGCTCGCCCTGCATATTAGAGAACTCGGAGGCATCCATGTGAGACAGAAAATCAATGTTTTAACTTAAAATAGTTCACACACCTTGACAGGCAACACCCTAACTTACTCACCAGGCCTTTGATCCTGTGCCAGTACACAGATTGAGGCCGGAACTCTTCTGCTTTTCCCATGGGCCATCATCAACTGAAATTTCATAATAGGAAGCCCTAGGAATTGAAAATAGAAAACTGTTTGCTGAGCTGTGTTAGGGTCCCAGTAAAAAATAAAATTTCAAAATTCCTGAAATCTAAGTAAATCACCTTGACCAAGTCCTATCTGACTTAGCAGACACATATCATCATGCTAATTCCAATATTGATTAAGTGAAAAAAATCAGAAGGAAAAAACTTAACTGCATGCCTTTCTAATCTAGACGCCACCTTCCTATCAATACATTAGTGTTTCAGACAAGGGTTCGGACATTTTCCTAACAGTGCTGCTTCTGCTCTGATGGAACCCAACACACACACAGCTTTCTTTCAGAATTCCAACAGTTTCATCTTTAGGTGGTGTCATTCTTGGCACCTGGTCCCTCATATGACTCCATCTAACCTAATTCTTTGTGAGAACAGTAGAGTAGCTGCCACTAAATTCTTATTAAACCATTTTACATGGGAGTAGGCTAACAGATAACACCATAAGGAAAATCCTCAACCAATTCTATACCAGCAGACAAAACTAAAAATAATATCAAAATATAATTTGTTGAACAATTAATGTTTTAGGATATTTTACAAATACAAAATGAGTTTTTTGACACCAGCACATTACACTATTCTTTAAATACTGACTGGATAGCAGAAGTAATTTCTGAAATATGTAAAAGCCTACTGTGTCAATTCTATCTTAAAATAATGGTGTCACTCACAAACATTAGATTGTTTCTTCAGCAAATTAAGAAGTTTAATTCTTAATAAAATGGGTTTTCAAAATAAGTTATTAAACATACTTGCAAACACTATCACTATAGTAATTTATTTCTTATTCTAATTCCTTCAACTTCTCCAAGCCTCTAGTATGAGTTTTGCACAATATAGCTTTTCATTGTTTCTTTCGTTTCTATTCTTTAGAAAAGATAACAGGTCTAATCTATTTCATGGGTCAAGTTATTTCCTACTCGAAAAATCACATTAGAAACCTATTATGTACAGACAAACCAGCAAAATCCCCAGCAATGTCTGCTACAGTGCTAGACCAAGCTGAAACGAGAGTGAGAGTGGAGAGACAGAAGAGAATGGGAGACAATTTTAGCCAGGTGAGAGATGCTGAGTCCAAAATGATGAGCCAATTTAGTGCCGTTCTGCATGCAGGTTTACTGGGATTAGTTAATTCACAGGATTTTTGTTTGAGGGAAATTATTTTTAAGGCAGCAATAAAACTCACAGTCCCTTTAGATTGGGTATACTTCTTCTTAAATTGTCCACTGCTACAGCCCAACAATAAGGCATTCTAGGTTAGAACAGACAGAAAAGAAAAAACATGGGCTTTTAAAATGTTCTTCAATCTAAGAACATTGAAAGTGAGGCAGGAAAAACATTGCTGCATTTCATATTTTCCAAGCAAAGCGTGTAAGGCTCTGGAGCATATTAAAGCCTCAACCCACGTCTGGGATCAGAAATAATGGGCTGAAATGACATTTTTGGTTCTAAATAAGTACATGACCTGCACAACTTATGTGCCCTTCTGGATCTCACTGCTCTCACTGCTAACTACAGCTTCCCTCCTTGCGGGCTGCTAGGAGAGCGTGAAGCAACAGGACATAATTTACACAGCACGACGGACAACAGACCATGTGCTCATGCTCCCTTTGCCTGAGGGTCTAGTCACAGAGTCCCTAAAGCCTCCAGAATAGTTACACCACGTTCATCAGCCTCAAACTGAAGCACTGATCTTACTCGAGACCTAAGGAGAGACACCAAAGAACAAAAGAGCAGCAGACACCACCCTGTGAGACTTCACTAATTGCCAGTCTGCCATCCGGCTCCAATTTCCCTCCTCCTCTACACTCGCTCTTCAGTAAATACAAAATGTGTAGCCATAAAGGCAGCAGCTTGCTTCAGCTAGCCACACCTCTATAAAACAGAGTAAAGTAAGCTAAAAACGACTCCTGTAGTAAACACAGACTCACAACTCTTTTCAACTCAATGGATGCTCTCTGGACCATCTCCTCTCCTCCTCTTCTATACATCAAAACCTACTATCATCTCCACATTGTGTGAAATATCGCATGCAACATGAGACAAAAATTTCTGGATAGATAGCTCATATGCCTTACTATGTTAAAATAAATACATTTTATACTTAAGTAATAAGTTTCCTGTGAATATTTTATTTCTTGAAAGAATATTCTAGAATTTTAAAAACTTACATTTTTACCAACCTCACCTTTTTCATACACATCTTTGTATCCCCAGTGACTTATACATGGTATACAATATGCATAAAATATATCTTTATTGCATAAATATTATAAACAAAATAACTGCAGTAATCCAAGAATTATTCAAACAATTCTGCCTTATTAGTCATCATTAATGTAAACTGTATCGATAACATAATAAATCTATTTATGCACTGTTACTTGAAATGTGGATGTCAATTCTAGTTATGATGACTCTCTCTTCATATGCCCTCGTGAAAGGATAGAACTTGCAATAAAAGAGAACTGGCAGTGGTCCACACATTATACCCGGGAATCCAACGATACAGCTCTCAGAGAGACACATGACTGCTGTAGTAGAAAGAACATGAACTCACCTCTAGTTTCTGCACCAAATTTACACAATCAACAACAGGAACACCAAGCATAGCATACTACAGGGAAACTGATTTATTTCCTGGTGGTCATTTCATGCGAGTAACCAGGTGTTTTCAAAGTGGGAGGAAAATGTTGGTGAGTAATAAAGTATATCTGACATGTTTACATTAAATTAATTTTAGCCAACAATAGTGATATCTCTCTTTCTCTGTGTGTGTGTGTGTGTGTGTGTGTGTGTGTGTGTGTGTGTGTGTGTGTGTGAAAGCGTATGTGAGAGAGATGTATGTATATGAGACATGTATATGAGAGAGAAGCGGGGAGATGGAGGTGGGAGAGAGCTGGGACGGGAATGGGTTTTCCCTGGGCTGCCCAAGCCAGGACCTCAAGCTCCTGAGCCTTAACAAGACTGTTAGAGGCTGCTGAGCAGCTGGAATATAGGAATGTGCTACTCCACTCAGTCTAAAAAAAGAGAAATCTTCATGCAGCCTACCTAAGAAACACACCACCTGCAATGTGCGCCCAGGACCTCCCTCTCCTGAGCCTCCAGAGTCAGCACAGAACAGTGAGGACCCTGAGGAGCTGCTGCACGTCAAGTTTCACAGACTAGTAACAACATGTGTGCCAGGTCTGGAAATTTTATTAAATAATTTCTCCTATTTATATTTTTACTTCTACAAGCCAGGTTGTAGAAATTAAATGAAAACATCAGAAGAAGTACTTAAACACTGAATTCCACATTCAAGATCACAAGCTTCAAGGTACCTGGATGACAGACTCTCCCCAATGAAGACTTCATTGAGTGCTCGCACTGGCAAAAGCTGAGGTCCTGATGCCTCAGATCCTGCAGGAAAGGGTGAGAGAGCCCAGACAGTTCTGTGAGTTTCAGAACAATGAGAACAAACAGTTCATCAAACTCCAGAGTTTAAGGTACCACATTTTTAACACGACTCACAAAGAACCTTAAATTGTTCGTAAGATAAAGCCTAGTCACCTAACCTATACCAACAAATCAAACCTCTGTCTAACTGTAACTCAATTTTCCTCTCCATTACCATGTGTTTTTTGGAGTTTGTTCGCTTGTGTTTGTTTGAGACAGGGATCTCTTTTATACAGCTCTGGGTCTCCTGGGATTCACTTTGTAGCCCATACTGGCCTCAAACTCAATCCAGAGAGATCCAACTGCTTCTGGCTCCCACAGGCTGTGAGAAAGACGTATACTATTCGGCTTCCATATAAAACCTGTGCTTATTGAATTTCATTTCAAAATTTTTTTCAAAATTTTTGTCAAGTAAATTAAAATTTCTTTAATCATATGCTTTGTTTTTCATGCTAAATGACTACCAACTCTTAAGCAATTAAAAATTATGCACTTATAATTTGCTTCTACATAAAGATATGTTTATATAGAGATATATATAGATACAAAAGTATGAACTGAGCACAGAAACAGACAACTGGTAAACTAACGGCGGAGACGGCTATCGTGCGCAGTTCTTCTGTCATCATACACCAGACTATTTCCAGGTCCACCTGCACTAGGCACAGCCCTCTAACTGCAAGGTGGTTAGAAGTGATGGGAAGGGAAGACTGACTGACTTTTAAAGCTTCCTTACAATCCTCCATGTTCTCTGGATTCTCGATACAAAATACAAGACATCAAGTGGAAAACTCAGAGGCTTTAAAATATGGCAGGAGCTCTTAGAATATAGGAGAACCATCGCTGCCTGACCACTCCTCATACTGTGAGAGGGTAGGATCTTATGCTGTTTATTGAACTAATTCATGGCCCCAAATTAACATAATTAGGCCTTGCAAATACTAATTATTAACTGACACAATTAAAACTTAAAAACAACCCACCTTCCTCTTTGAAGGTGCACGGGTTATTTATATATATACCTTGTAATAAGAAACCTAGGCAAGGATGGGTCACACTATGTAAGGCAAAAATGTCATTGGCTCAAAGTTGCGTACTCTCTTCAAATTCAGAGAAATAACGGTGTTCTCACTAGTGCTGCTCTAAACTGAAAAGCTAAATTATCAAATATATTTGTAATCTCAAACCTATGCCTGTATTTAAAAACCCAAATGCAAGCACTCGGGAGGCAGAGGCAGGCGGATCTCTGTGAGTTCGAGACCAGCCTGGTCTACAGAGCTGGTTCCAGGACAGGCTCCAAAACCACAGAGAAACCCTGTCTCGAAAAACAAAACAAAACAAAAAAACCCAAATGCAAGTTTTCTAGGCAGTGTTTCCTGCTAACATGAGAACTTAAGTTAGACATCAAACACACATTGAGATAGCTCTCAATTTCCTTAGAAATACATCTATTAAAAATACATTCTAATAAAAACACCCTCTAAAACAGTCCCTTGACACAGTAAATACCATGCTGTTACCCCTAACAGTGGCGGTTATAGAATCATAGCGCCACCAGTGTCCAATGCTGCTGCTGACAAACCTGAAGCCACCCTGTCCCAGATCCTCGACACAGCCCTATCCGCGCTCCCTCCCTCCTGGAGACCCCACTCACACTCTGCTGACGCACAGGGTTTGGGGATTTACTATCACTGCTTATGCAAAAGATTCTTGAGTTCTTTCAATTCAGATTACTGCCTAAAATTTTGAGACATTTTCTTGGATTACTTTACTTTGGCAGTTTTTTGGTTGCTTCCCCAGCCCTACCTGCATCTGTTAGATGTTCATCCTGGACAGTAAGCTCCAACTTACATAGTGCAAGTAACTCGTGTCTAGGTCTGATCTCTGCATGGCATTTACATCTCTCAGCAGATGTAACTACTGGTGAAAAGACGTGAATCACCATCTTTTGAAGATACCAATGTTTCATGGTGTGGTGTGCTTGCAAGTGTGTGGGTAGCTCGGGTGTGTGTGTTGTGGAGGCTCCGAGTCTGGCAGCACAGTGTCTCCCTTGGTCTCGCTCCACTTCACTGACTGAGTGAGACCTCTCAACTGAAGCTGGAGCTCACTGATCCCGATAGTCTTGCTAAGTAAGCTTGTGCTGAGTGCTGGGATCCGAAGGGTGTCACCCAGGTTCTGGGGATCCAAACATCATTCCTCACACTAGAATGTGAGTCATTTATCCACAGGACCATCTCTCCTGCCCAATAGAAGCTTCTTTTACTGAAGGATCAAATAAAATTTTTACCTATAATAACCAAATCTTACCTAATAATTACTAGTTTCAAAACTAGTAATAGGAAATTTATAAGAGCAATTTATTTTTTTTTTTGAGGGACAGAGAATCTTTCCAGCATGATATGAACTCAGACCTTAGAAACACGCTAAAATAACAAAGTTATCAATCACTGGGACCCAGCAGAAACGGGGGTGCAGTGGTTAGGTGGTGTGGTTAAGATGCTATTTCTGAAATGTACACAGGAATTTTTAAAAAGAAAAGAATCTTTTTATAACAGTTGTGAATATTTCTTTTGTGATTTTTTTGTACCACGTAAGTTTTAGACTTTCTGAAAACAATAAGAAAATATGACAAAATAAAAATCCACAAAGTAAGGCAAAACTGACTATTCACTTTAACCCCTATACAGAACAGCTGCAAATTACCATCTTCCAGGATTCTCCTGAATCTACTTTACAGAAATCGCACAGCTGGACGAAGAAAGGTTTTAATCAACAACTACAATAAATAAGTTAAATACAGAGTAAGAGTGTTAAGTACACACATAACTACAGAAACATATTTATGTAATCTCCCATAGATCGGCTCTTCAGTCTCTCCTGCTTTCTTCTGACTTGTCGAAGGTCTTACCCTAAGTGTCAACTGTCCTGCTGGGCAATAAATAATTCATTTCTAATCAACTGGCTTTCAAACCTGTCCTAGAGACAGTTCATCTTGAAACATGTTCTACTTCTCTGGATTCTAATTATGACAACAACAAAAGTGTAAGGCAGCAAAAAGTACTTTTTTAAGAGTTACTCATCGCACTAAAGGCAAATTACATGTAAATGATTGCTTCAAAAGCTTCAGACGTTAAATAGCGACCCCAAGGCTAACATTCAGTCCACCTACTTTCATCTTCAGTTCTTTCAATGTTGAAGGCTCTGCTGTGCTGATTCAAACTCAGCTGCTGTTCATGAAGATCCACGGGAGTGGGGTTTATGCCAGTCCCCTCCAGATATAACCGGATACGCTGCCTCCACAACCACCTGACAGCGAAGAAAGGGAAGTCAGAGTAAAACCAACTACACTGAAGTGAGGAAAAGACATTACAATAACTCAGCCTACTCAGTATGTGCATGAGCAGCTAATCATAGGATGAGCATGCTGGCATATATAAGTCTTTAACATCAGCACTGGGGAGGCAGAGGCAGGCAGAACTCTTGCATTCCAGGCCAGCCTAGTCTACAAGGCTGTTTCAGAACAGCAAGACCTACATAGTCAGATGCCACCAAAAGGGGAGAGGGGTAACTAATTATTCCATGAATAGATTACAGCACAAACTTCTGAAGTCGACAGGTCCCACTGAAAGGTGTGTGTACATTTACTTTTCTTTCCAGATGTTGGTAATGTCTACTAAGCTTATATAAAACCTACAAGGTAATCTAAATTAAAATCTTAATAATAAACTATTAAATCCTTAAGAGCTGGACATAAGCATGTGTTTGCTCAGCAAAACCTCTAACAGAAGGCAAACAGAACCCCACTAAGGTGAAATGTATTAGATAAACATTCATTAAAATTTCAAAATGGTGATTTTTTGGGGGGGGTTGTTTTTTGCTTGTTGTTTTTCAAAACAGAGTTTCTCTGTGTAGCCCTGGCTGTTCTGGAACACATTCTGTAGACCAAGCTGGCCTCGAACTCAGAGACCCACCTGCCTCTGCCTTCCAAACCCTGGAATTAAAGGTGTGTGGCACCACTACCAGGCAATAGTGATTGTTTTTAAACAATAATAAGGAAAAGAAATTATGAAATGGCAAATAGGAGCTGCTTACTACATCTACAGACATAAATGAGAATTCAGTAAAAGCGGGTGCTAAGATTTCAAACTGTGGGTCTCCCAAGCACTCCCACCCACTGATAGCTCTTCAGCTCTGAGAAATATGTTTTTAAAAATTTCATCCCATCCCAGCACTCGGGAGGCAGAGGCAGGCGGATCTCTGTGAGTTCGAGACCAGCCTGGTCTACAGAGCTAGTTCCAGGACAGGCTCCAAAGCCACAGAGAAACCCTGTCTCGAAAAAACAAAACAAAAAAAATTCTATCCCACTTCTTTAAAAAAACACTTCATAGATAAGACAAAGCTACTTGGAAGTACAGCCTGGTTGGATTAAACATACAAGTATCCATTCATTACCAGGTAAAAGTACAAATAAAACTGAACCTTCAATTTTCCAAACAACTTCTCTCTTTCTACCAAATGCTAAGAACATGTATTAGTAATAAGACTTAAAAAAGCAGGGGCAAGCTCACTCTGGCTGAAGGAGTACGATCTTCATTTGCAATTGCAGACAAGCAACATTTGTCACGGCTGCTCTCCTCTGTTCTAACTAGACTAGAAGCTGGGAGAGATCTGGGACTGACTCTGCGGTTTTTATAGCTAATTCTTTAATGATGAAGCACCCCAGTTTATCTGCTTGTCCTTTTCTGAGCAGCAGCAGCACTAACAGCAGCAGCAGCACTAACAGTAGCAGCAGCAGCACTAACAGCAGCAGCAGCACTAACAGTAGCAGCAGCAGCACTAACAGCAGCAGCAGCACTAACAGCAGCAGCAGCAGCACTAACAGCAGCAGCAGCAGCAACAACACATATTGACTAAAGAATCAAATATGAAGAGTAAGAACTTCCTACCTGAACTCACCACGAGAGAACTTCTGTAAGGCTTCAGGGAAGGAATGTGTGTATCGGACAGGCAGACATAAGTGACCTTCAGACCTGAGACGTCAAGGAAGGTTCAGGAGGTATAAAGAGCAGAGGAAAATGGGGAGAGGAGAAAATTCAGAGCATTACTGAACTACAAAAATCAGCGGCCATTTTTCTACATGTTAACCTTGTACTTCCATTTCTGCCACAAACTCTCCGTACCTTCAACAGCAACAACAAAGACTAAACAAATCATAGTTCACAAGCAGCTTTAAGAAAGCATGCCTTGTATCCCAGCACTCAGGAGGCAGAGGCGCAGAGGCAGGTGGATCTCTGTGTGTTTGAGGCCAGCTTGGTCTATAGAGCAAGTGCTAGAACAGGCTCCAAAGCTACACAGAAAAACCCTGTCTTGAAAAACAAAAACAAAAAGGAAGGAAGGAAGGAAGGAAGGAAGGAAGGAAGGAAGGAAGGAAGGAAGGAAGGAAGGAAGGAAGGAAGGAAGGAAGGAAGGAAGGAAGGAAGGAAGGAAGGAAGGAAGGAAGGAAGGAAGGAAGGAAGGAAGGAAGGAAGGAAGGAAGGAAGGAAGGAAGGAAGGAAGGAAGGAAGGAAGGAAGGAAGGAAGGAAGGAAGGAAGGAAGGAAGGAAGGAAGGAAGGAAGGAAGGAAGGAAGGAAGGAAGGAAGGAAGGAAGGAAGGAAGGAAGGAAGGAAGGAAGGAAGGAAGGAAGGAAGGAAGGAAGGAAGGAAGGAAGGAAGGAAGGAAGGAAGGAAGGAAGGAAGGAAGGAAGGAAGGAAGGAAGGAAGGAAGGAAGGAAGGAAGGAAGGAAGGAAGGAAGGAAGGAAGGAAGGAAGGAAAGAAGGAAGGACGGACACCTATGTTCCCACACTATAATGAAACTAAAAAGAATAGCAAAGTTCTGCTACCAATCACCCTGTCATCTTACCAGTGGTAGATAAGTCACTCTAGGGTTGTTTATTTCTAAAATTGTGATGAGCACCAACCACACAAGGTTACTCTAAAGAATCAAACTGTGAATGTGTAAAATCAAAAGGTGAAAGCATTTAGAACCACTTAAGCTATTCTTAAGCAAAAGCATTGAGAAAGCTTATCCCAATATAACCTTTCACTTACTCAAAATGTATTATAGATGAAGTTACAGGAATTCACAGGTTGACGTGGAAGACAAATTAAAATGGTTACTTGCAGAGCTGGAGAGATGGCCCTGTGGTCAAGAGCAAGCACTGCTCGTGAGGACAGCAGGGGTTCAGTTCCCAGCACCCACACCACATGGCTCACCACCATCTGCATTCTAGTTCCAGGGGACCTGACACCCTTTTCTGATTCTGACGGCCATGAACTCACAGACTATATCCCACACAGACACACATGCATAATTAAAATAAAATAAAATGTATAAAACAAAAATAACTGAAAATTACAAGATAGGAAGATTCCTTATAATTTTGGTTGTGAGCCTAGCCTTTAACAGCTGAGCCATCCCTCCAGGCCAGGAAGATTCCTTTTAACTACTTATAGGACAACGACAAGATATCCAGAAATTTTCATTATTATCATTCCTGTGGTGTGCTAGTCTTGAAGGAATGGCTGGGAGTAGACCTCACCAAAAATACGTCTTGATAATAAACTAATATATTGTAAAATGTAAATTAATGAGCAGAAAAAAAGTACAGTTAAGCAATTTATCCTTCTACAGAGGTCAATAACAGACAGGACCTCATTTTTTAAATTGTTTATTATTGTTTGCTTATTTTGGAGACAGAGTATCACAGAGTGCTTACAAGTCTAGGTGCTGAAA
>NC_022021.1:29423614-29431734 GCF_000317375.1 Microtus ochrogaster | reverse complement strand
CATATATCTGACATCAGCTTGAGCTCCAGGTATCTGAAGGCCTGGCTTAGGCTACTAAATCCATTTTTCCAGATTGCTTAAGGCTGACAAGCTGGAGCCAGCTACAAGCAGGAGGTCTCGGTTCCTTGGATGAAGCCTTTCTTCACAGGGGTAACTAGGCTGACCTCAGTATCCCGGTTGCTGACCAGTTAATGAGCAGTTCAACACAGAAGCTGCAATGCATCACTTAGAACATGGCTTAGAACTGTCGATGTCATCCCTGCCAGTCCTGACTGAAATGGAGAGCAGGACGCAAGCCGAGGGTGGGAATATGGGGATACTAATGAAGGCTGACTACTAAGGCATTCGAAGGCTATTTACCAGGCGCAGCAGAGTGAGTGTGGAAGACAGAAGAGACCAACTGAATGAAATTTTTAATTCTGATTGAGTCCATGCGAACAAGCCATCTTAAAGCCGATATTCCGACCCAAATGAAACCCTCAATGCCTGTAGCCCTAGATGACTTTTGACCTCATGACAAGGTATTATTAATACAGCTTTCTCTTCTCTCTATTTTCTATTTAGAAAAATAGAGTTTTAAGAGTTGTTTTGTCTTCTTGCCTTCACAGGCAAATCTAAGGTCTCAAAATCTGACAGGTTTATGACTTAAATCCAGCTTTTTAAACAAAATACAATCCAGCCACAAAATTGCTCAAGTTCACAACCTCTTAACTTAATGATATAAAAATAGGCTACTAAGAATTTCTAAAACCCATATCCATCAACACTGAAGAGAATCAAAGGTTAATTGCTAGACTAATGATCTTGCTTTCTGAATCTCAGAGAACGTTAATTCAGGAAGGCTGAAGTTCCAGGCTGGCTCCTAAGATGTTAATTCAGGAAGGCTGAAGTCCCAGGCTGGCTCCTAAGATCCTTTAATTACTCTCATGCTTCAGAAGTTTCCTGAATGCTGTGTACAAAACTATGCTAATTTCAGAGAACTTAAGGTCCTATACTCAAAAGAATTAGCCATGTAACAGCAGAGACAGGCAAAAGAGAACAGGAAGAGGTTATGTGTTGTCTGTGCAGGGAGCTGGGAGGCCTCTGAGGCCACTGAGGCCTGACTAAGAACCACAGCAGTACATTTTGACACTCCATCTTGAGGGAATGGCCACGGGTAAGCCTGGCATAAGCACACTCTTGGCAGAATGTAAAAAGCATAAAAATAGCACAGGCCTTCTGGAGAACACTCACTCCTTCGAATCCTCCACTATCTCATATGTCAACCAAGCCTCTGACCAGAGCCAAAGCTCGCCTGGGTGAGTCTCCAACCAAGGTGTGAACAGATGCTCGTGTGGTTAGCGTTCACACTGAGCCTTTTGGGAAGATTCTGGGCCGCTCCTAAAAGTTCAAAACCACACATGCCTTTTTTTCAGCTGAAGACTATGTAGAGCCTGTGAACAGACGATAGATGAAACTGGGAGAGCAGACGAGAAACAGATGGCCAACGAGCACGTATATTAGCTCAGGGATTTGCAATGGATCCTGAAGGTCACAGGGGAATTGTACAAGATTTTAATTAAGGACTAACTATAATTAGACTTGCACTTTAGAAAAAGACCATAAATTGTGTGTAAAATGTCCCCCACAGGCTTCTATGTTTGAACACTTGGTTACTGAAGTATCTCTGACAACAGCCTATGACAGTCTGAGCTATGTTTAGTGGCAGTAAAAATCATAAGAGATGGACTCAAGGCCTGCAAATGATCAAGTCAGTGTCTCTGGTCACGAGCCCTGGGTCTAACTCAAGAGCTATGGGGAGTCGATGGCTTCTGGGAAAAGCAGAGTTAGTTTTCTATTAGTGTGTGGCTCCTGGTGGGTCAGTCTACTCCACTGTATTGTGGAATATTTAACTATGTAAAGATATGTTACATGTGTTAATGCTGTATTTGTCTAAATATGTAAATATGTATTGTATCTGTTTATGCTGCAGAATATCACTAACTGTGTAAAGGTGTGTTACATTTGTTACTGTGGCATTTGTTTAATTATGTAAAGATGTGCTGCATTTGTTTCGCCTGTCTAAGGCACCTGATTGGACTAATAAAAAGCTCAGCAGCCAATAGCGAGGCAGAAAAGAGGTAGGTGGGGCTGGTGGGCAGAGAATAAATAGGAGGGGAATCTAGAGAGAAGAAGAGAGAGGAGATTGAGGGAAAAAGAGAGGGAGATGCCCAGAGATAGAAGACAGGCAGCTGACAGACAGACACAAGAAGCAGTCAAAGTAGGACATACAGAAAGAAAGGTAAAAAGCCTTGAGGCAAAATGTAGATGAAGAGAAACTGGATAATTTAAGTTATAAGAGATAGCAAGAAACAAGCATAAGGTAAGGCCGAGCATTCATAACTAATAAGAAGTGTCCCTGTCATAATTTCGGAGCTGGCTGGTGGACCCAAAGAGAAACCTGTTACACCAGTAGATAGCCCCATACCCGAAAGTTTATGGGCAGCACAAATTGAATCAAATTAGTTAAAAAAAAGAAAAAATGAAGTTGTTGAGGGGGTGGGGATAGAGGTGAAAGTGGATCTGGAAGGAGTTAAGGAGAATATGATAAAAATTCACAGTATAAAATTTCAAAGAATTCATTTAAAAGTTTTTTTGACAAAGGCAGAATTCCTAGAATTTATCAGCAGTTTGATCAAAGGATAAGGAAGTAGTCACAACTCCATCACAGGTAATGGTTCCATTTATCAAGAGAAAAGCAATGACCGTTTGCAGACAAGCTGCTTTTTTAGTACATCTGACAAAAAGCCAATTTGCAAGAACAGCATGAAAAAAAAAGAATAAAAATAACAGGAAATTAGGACAGAAAATAGGACCAGCAGATAATGAAGCCTTGCAGTTCAGTGAAGGTGACCATCTGTGGACCATTTCCTAAGGTAAAGTATCTAAGTGCTAAAACTTAAAAAGAAAAATTCCCTAGAAAGGAAGGGTGAGTTGGCCATGCTCATCACAGTTAAGAACTAGACTTCCTCGGCGGGATGGGTGTCACTGTAAGGCTCCGAGACAGTGTGAAGCGTGATCACTAAGGATGAGGACAAGAGCAGAGGATGTTCTAGACAATGAAAGACAAAAGGACCCAAAATACAATCTGTGAAAACAGCATTATAGAACAGTGGCCAAAACTAAGTTCCTTTAATAATCACAAAGAAGAAATCACAGTGGTAGAAAGAAAAGAAACCTGCAAATGCTACACTTAAACCCCCAATTCAGAGAGACAGAACCTACGGCGTCTGTTGGGTTCAGGATGGCACTGGTCTCTTACACAGTATCAGCAAACTTGTTGAGGACAAACTCAGAAAAGCCTCAACGGTTTAGAACTGGGAAGGGAGGACACAACCTACGTTTGGGGCTCAACAGAAGTAAAAGGGACAATAACTGAGCTGCAGAGCTGCAGCAAAGCCTGGGTGAGGCTGCAGAGCTGCAGCAAAGGCACAGCCCTGGGGGAGGGGAGCGCTGCAGACTGAGAAGGATCACAGAGAAAAGAGAACCTGTGACAGAACGAGATCTCCTACCTTCATCTCCTCTGTGAACGTAGGGAGGGCTTACGCAAGGGAGAACAGGATGCAGAAGCACCCAAAGCAAGCACATCTTCCTGAGTGGTGGAGTGGGGAAGAGGGGAGAAGAGAAGGCTAAGTCTAGAGATCTCGGTGAGTGGTTACGACTCTACATCAGAAGTGCCAGCAAGTCTCATACTTCTAAGATTTTTTTTTTCTGGGTGATTTTTCAAATCTAATATAGGAATAAAAAGGATGACATGTGGATCTAGAATTGACAGAAAGATAAGGAGCCATCAAAATGAATAAACTGAAAATAGAGGGGACCTGAGCACTGAATACTGAAGGGCAGACCTGCGAGGGGACAAGACAGATGCAAAGGAGAGCGAGCATGCTCCTAGAAATGCGGCTGGAGAGCTGGGAAACGCCAGACTAATTTTATACAGTCCAGTTATGGTCATGACTCTAAGTGGTTAGGATAAAAAAAGAGTAAATATCAGTAAAGCTGGAAAAGAAAAAACTAAAGTTTGCAGACAAATGAAGCCAACGCAGAAACTCCCATACAGGCCGGGCAGTGGTGGTGTATGCCTTTAATCCCTGCACTAGAGAAGAATATAAAACAGAAGGAGACAGCTCTCAGTCAAGTCTCAGTCTGAGGATTCGTGGTGGCAGGATCGCCTATTTCAGTCTGAGGTAGAGGTAAAAGCCAGGGGATGCCAACTTTGCTTTTCTGATCTTAAGGTTGAACCCGAATATCTGTCTCTGATTTTTATTATCCATGTTACAACCAGGAACAAATATGCTTGCACTTTAACATCATGCACTATGGTAAAATCCTTGAAGCAACAGAGTCCCACATCATGACTACATAGAGAAAATGAATAATAGATTCAAAAGTTTAAGATTCATCAAAAATAGGCAACACACAAAACAAAGCAGAAATGGCTCTATGCAGAATATTTAAAAATTAGTCCTACAAACCAGTCACAAAATAAACATGTTCTTGCTTACCGTTCTGGATCAGTGTTGACCCCAATGACAGGTTTAAGTCTGTCCAAAACTTTACTCGCTGCCAGGAGCATTGTGCCATCACCTAACACAGAGTGTGAGACACAACCAGACTTGTCTTATAAAGCAGTTTCAGCATCATTTTTAAAACTAACAGTTTTAACAACCATGCCCTCCTAGCTGACTGACAAGGCTCCCCTCCACCTATTACATCTTTGTACTGTGCTGCACCTATTGTACCGTGCTGGGTCTGCTGCACTGTGCTATGCCCCTTACATTATGCTACGCCTGTTGTACTGTGCTGGGCCTGTTGCACTGTGCTGAGCCTATTGTACTGGGCTGAACCTGTTGTACTGGGCTGAGCCTACTGTACTATGCCTGTTGTATTGTGCTGAGCCTGTTGCACCACGCTATGCTTGTTGCACTGTGCTAGGCCTATTATACTGTGCTATGCCTGTTGTACTGTGCTGTGCCTGTTATATTATGTTATGCCTATTGTATGCCTGTTATATTGTGCTACGTCTGTTGTATTATACTGAGTCTGTTGTATTAAGTCTGCTGTACTATGTCTGTTGTACTGTGTCTACTGTACTGTGCTATGTCTGTTGTATTGTGCTGAGCCTATTGCACTGTTATGTCTGTTATAGTGTGCTGAGCTTGCTGTATTGTGCTTTGCATGTTATATTGTGCTATGGCTGTTGTATTGAGTCTGTTGTACTGTGCTGAGCCTGTTTTTCTGGGCTACAACTGTTTTACTGTGTTGACCCTGTTGTTCTGTGCTATGCTTGTTATACTATGCTATGGTTGTTGTACTGTGCTGAGCCTGTTTTTCTGTGTTATGCCTGCTGTATTATGCTATACCTGTTGTACTGCGTTATGCCTGTTGCACTGTGCTGAGCCTGTTGTACTGGACTGGACCTGTTGTACTGTGCTATGCCTGCTGTACTGACCCTGCTGTACTGTGCTATGTATGTTATATTATGCTGATCCTGTTATACCTAGTGTACTCTGCCTGTTGTATGGTGCTATGCCTATTGTACTGACCTTGCTGTACTGTGCTATGCCTGCTGTACTGACCCTATTGTACTGTGCTATGTCTGTTATATTTTGCTGATCTTGTTGTACTGTGTTATACCTAGTGTACTCTGCCTGTTGTATGGTGCTATGCCTGTTGTACTTAATGTGTTGGGCTTGTTGCACTGAATTAGGATTTCAACTGTGCCAAAACTGGCAAAAACAGAATTTATGTTAGAAGACTGTCCTGCAGGCTATGCTGCACGTTAGGGAGGCTGGGAGATTTCTCAGCTCAACAACATACTAAATGACAATCATACCACCCAACTGGACATCATTACTCTAATCCCAAATATCTCCTTCCCTGAAATTTATGGTATTTTAGTGAAAACATATCCAACCATGGCCAACTTTAATATATTCTCTCCAACAACTACTTGATTTAAAGTTGGATAAAATGGTCACAAATAACAAAAATCAAAATAAGTACATGTTAGTGTCCTGGGGCCAAATGATGAAAACCTCAATAAAATATCACAACTGGCTCTTTATTAAGACTGCCATAATTAAACCAAAATACATTTAACAAATTATCTTTTGAATCTGAAGGTAAGACACAGAGAACTTCACAGCACCAAGAACTATAAATTAACTAATATTAAGAAAAAATGCAACAACAAAAACCAAACCAAACAGAAAAGTGTCTCACAGGACTTGAAGGGATCAAAACAGCTAAACTCCAGGTACCTGTCGCAGGACTTAAAGGAATAAAGACAGCTAAAGACCAGGTACCTGGGAATAACACTCATGGAAAATCCCACATCCCAGCCCCTGCTCTCAGAGAGCAGTTACCTCCAGCCGCTATGACCGCGTCTGCCCATCGCACAGTCTCTTCGCTGTACTCCCTCCGCTTCACCAGACGAACCTCAATCCCTTCACCCCTAGGACAAGAAGTTGCACACGTTTTCCACTGGTGACATATCTAAGACAAGGACATTTTCTAAAAGGTAGATTATTACAAAAAAAAAAAAAAAAAGAGGCAAAAACAGTAAAATCGTTGTTGTGGAAACAAATTTAGGTGTAGTCTGCAAAGTCAGCTTATATAGCCAGTGAGCTGTGACAGGTCAGGCACCAAAGGAATAAATCTGACAACCAAATCTCCATGGGCCTTAAAACAAATTTTAAAATCACTAACAATAATACTGGTTGATTAGAATTTTACTTTCCTCTGTTTCTGATGCTTAAATTTAATGTAAAAATTTATTATACTCATTATGTAAAACTTATACATTCATTATAAAACCAAATAGCTATTGCCTGAATTTAACACCTATTCACTGAGTGGCAGAGACTGAAGTACTTGGCATGTCCTTAGGTTCCTCTTTCATAGTCACGCAAACTCAGTTGCAAATAGAAGATTCTAGAATGGTCACTTTTAGACACAGGGAATACATTCATGAACACCCATATCTACATTCCAAAAAATAAATTTGACACACAGTGGAAGCCCGCTGTGAGCGGTGCTTGCTGCAGAAATGACACTTTACTAGAAGACAGAGTTACTGAAAATATCTGAATTGAGTAAAATAAAAATGTCCTTAGAAAATGATAAAGTTGGGTCTTTTAAACTATGATTTCCTGGAAATGTGACAAACTTTACTAAAATTCTAACAATTAGCTACTAGTACAAAATAAAATCATAAATCCTGTCTATAAAATCCCATCTTAGACCCCATCCCACAGACTTACCGTAAACTATCAATTATATGTTCTACATTTTTGGTGTGAATATGATGTCGCTCAAGTAGCCCACTGTAGCTCGAACCTTTCAATGCAAGCTATGAAAACAAAAGAAATGCTATTTTACATCAAATATTACATACAATATGATGTCATTTAAAAGCTCTATGTAAAATAAGAATTTTAAAGGCACATTTTAATAACTGCCTATGAAATTTGAGTTCAACTAAAGGCCAGATTTCAGAACATCATAATTTGATTTTAGTATCAAATACAGCATCAGCCCAACATTTCCAAAAGGCACATTCTATATGTTTCTTAAATGTCTTTACCAGATTACACGTGGCTATCTGAAGGCCAAAGACAAACTCTCACTGTGACAGGCAGTTAGCTGACCTTTGGTCCACTTGGATTTGCTGCTCCTGTGTTTACATTTGGGTCCTATTAGGAATCTGCCCTGCATCATCTAAACAAAGGGCTGGGTAGGTCTCTGAGAAAAGGTAACCTTCAGATATTCAGAGCTGTGACCTTCCAGCATTATTCTTCCTAGCTGATTTGAGTAATATTTTATATTTATCTTACCATTAATACTCTAAAGAGATAGTCTAAAATATAAAATGTAAAGTATGTGTCTAATATAAAATCATAAATATATTACTGGCATTACTTACTAAATTGCAGAGTAAAACTAACTTCTAAAAAGTTAATTTAGTATGTATTTTACTTTCGGGAATGGCTAAGTTGGGGTCTCGGTGTGTAGCAGAGGATGGCCTCAAAGTGACTCTTTCTTCAGCTTCCCAAGCATTTGTTGGCAGTGAGTACCAC
>NC_022021.1:29395934-29422044 GCF_000317375.1 Microtus ochrogaster | reverse complement strand
AGAATCACTAAATTCAGGCCAAATCGGCAGTGAGCACAGTGGTAACCGAAAACCCTTCATTCATCTTAACCAAGTGAACACAAATAAATTTGTTTCTAAGGACAAGTAGAGCATGCCCCTTTAGATTCCTGCCCCTCATT
This sequence comes from Microtus ochrogaster, assembly GCF_000317375.1. Lineage (NCBI taxonomy): Eukaryota > Metazoa > Chordata > Mammalia > Rodentia > Cricetidae > Microtus > Microtus ochrogaster. The sequence continues at coordinate 29,421,904 of NC_022021.1, read as the reverse complement.
GCTCAGACCTGAAACCTCTTATCAAACAACTTTCAAGGGCGATGAGCCAAACCGCCTGTCTTCTCCAGGACGCCCTGCTCCGTGACTTTAAAAGAAATCTGCTTATTGATGTTAAGGATTTCCAACTGCTATCCCAAGCTCTGGAGAGTCTGGACTCAGCAGAAATTGGGCCATCTTTCTTTAGATGGCTAATAGGCATCTTTTTGTTTGTTTTTTGGGGGTTTTGTTGGTGGTGGTGGTTTTTTTGTTGTTAACGGTGTTTTTTATGGTTTTTCGAGACAGGGTTTCTCTGTAGCTTTGGGGCCTGTTCTGGAACTAGCTCTTGTAGACAGGCTGGCCTCGAACTCAGAGATCCGCCTGCCTCTGCCTCTGCCTTCTGAGTGCTGGGATTAAAGGTGTGCGCTGCCACCACCCGGCCAGGCATCTTTTAATATTCAATACCAAGCCCTGCGTTTTCTACTCTAAGGACTCCCCGCCTACAGCTTAAGTCAAGGCTAGTCACACTTGAAACCACCTCTTCCCTTATCCCTATATCCAATTACTAGACCATCAACGCACATCTCTGCGCTCATCACTACCACAATTTGGACAACTGCACACGCCTCTCTCCAGCTCCTGGGCCTACAGTCTATGCCCCTCACAGACAATGATCAACTAACTATGAGTACCCTGACAGCCCTCCCGCAGTGCTCTTCTTTGCACGGCTGGAACTCTCTCCATTCTGCAGCCCAAGTCCAACTGTCCTCAGGCTTTTAAGTACAAGGACGGCCTAACCACTAACACATCAAGGTCCTGAGCATGCTTATGGCTCACAGATGCCAAACCAATTAGTCTTTTGGAATGGAGCCAATCACTCTATCTCAAAGTCTGTTAGTTCCCTCCACTGAATTTGCTACACCTAAAATTGTCATGAGTGTATTTTTTACATCCCCTTAGTAGAATATAATTTACACAAGAGCGGCGACCTCTTGTTCACCAGTGCACCCTCAGGACCTGGTTACTGGGTAAGTTATCTGTTGAGTGAATTCATTCATTTGCCCTTTCAGGTTTCGGCTTGGGGTGGGGAAACTGCTGGGGATGCATGTCTCAGAAAAGCATCAAGAGTGCATGAGCAGGTGCCAAGGACCACAAATTGAGTGACAGCCCGCCTACAGTGCTGGCTGTGCAGGTAATCTCTACCTGGTCAGGACTGAGGAGCGGCCAAGATATGGAGGAAACATATGATTTTGTTATAGTAACGCCATACACGATTTCACTTTAGGAATGAACACTTCATAAAGTTAGAAATAAAGATTTTTAAAATGTAATGTGTGCGAGCATTTGAGTACCCGGCTACTGTTTATTTAAATATTAGTTGAGCTCAATCAAATTTATTAAATGGAGACTACAAACAGCCCAGGGTGAAGAAAAGCATTTTGAATGTACAATAAATCTTTCAGAATTTTGTCATCAAATTTATCATTTCTCACTTGCCAAAAATAAAACTTAAGGGTAGTTGATTCCTAGACTTCAATAGCCTGCCCAAACACTGTATCTTCTCTTCCAACTTTTGGTTGGACTATGAATATACACCCTGGAACAAGAGACATAAACAGGCTAAGAGACTTCTGTTCTTACTTCCTTGTTCTCATCAAGCTGCCGGAAATTAAGCTAAAGATTAGCAATGGAGCAGAAATGTCTTTATCTCAAATTTCTCCTTGTGTAAACACTCTCTCTTTGTTAGGGTCAACATTCACCTAGACAATGCAATTGCTGTAGTTCTTTAACACACTAGCTGTTAAAGAACTAGCTGGTGGGTGCTGGTGGGGTAGCTGGTGGGGCAGCTGGTGTGTGCTAGTGGGGGTAGCTGGTGGGGTCACTGGTGAAACAGCTGGGCTCACTAACAAGGACTAAGCAGATAAGTGGCAAAACATTGCAGCAAACAGTTCTGAAACATCAAATAAAATATTCTGAACTACCATGTAAATAGCACTCACACTATTGTAGAACACAAATTGTGGTAGAAGGGACAACTAGACGCCTGAAAATAATGTGGCTTCAGACACCTAAAACCTCACCTTCATCAGAATATCAAGTACAAATGTATTCCTGTAAAAGGGTTACAATTAAAAGGTTAGATATTTGGAATACATTCTCAACTTTGCAAAGTCCTACATTACATATTCAGAATCATTATTTTTCAAAAATGTATGCATTATTTCCATCAAAGAAATAAATAAAATGATTATTCAACTTGGAAAGAGTAGAAGAATCTAAAAATAAATAAATCTATAGACAGAATATCTCATTATAAGTGATACAGTTTCTCCTACAAAAAATCACCAAAAAACAACACCTCTTCTCCCTCCGCTGTGCCTTCAGCACACACAGGAATGAAAGAACTGAAGCTGAGAACAGCTCCGCCACATTGCACACATGCTTCAACTATGACATTTTCCAAATGGCCTTCTGCATTTTTACATTATTACTGATTTTTTTTAACTTGGCTTATATTAAAATCATTACAATTACAAATTTTTAAAACATGTTTTACCAGGTAAGGTTATTATTTTGGACTCTTTAATTTCCGTGAAAGGTCAATACAGTGTTCTAACATATAAAACACACAATCTTGTAAGATAATGAAAGTTTGCTAAGTAAATTAACTAAACACAATTCAATCATCCTTTTACACACTTAACTAGGTGACTTGCTATTACTCAAAGTTGCCTGCAAAGTGTGTGCACCTTTCAGCAGCTGTAATATCAACTGTTCGCCTCTCGGGCTCAGGCCACAAGCACCAACTCTGGAAGGCTTGTTTGGCTGGAACGGACCAATTATGGATTCAACTGACTTTATCTCCCAGGAGCTCCCTTCCCTTCATCCCAGCTGCCTTGGCCAGTATTCATTTTGTTCATTCTATTTGTGTCTTCCCTACGGTTGGTGTTGTCAAGGCTCTAGCTTCAGCTCTCTCCTCAGCTCTCCCGACATTTCCTGAGTAACCGCCAACCCCGCCAACCCCGCCAACTGTTCTCAGTTTCTCCCGAGAATGCGTCAGAGACTGAAACCTGTCCCATCAGCTCTATCTTCTCTTGATTCATAGACTTCACTTTTCAAACATCCTTGGCACCCCACCCAGTCCTAGTTCTCACCCCAAGATCTCTAAGGCTGCATGGTCCCATTCTCATGTGTACTCTGGGAGTCATACACCATTAATAAAGGCATTATTTCTTCAGGTAACTGAACGAACCTGGCTGCCACCCTCAGGTCTCACACTCTATCTCCACACTAGCTTACACACCGCTGAGCACACTTTCCTCAGACCGTGTCACTTCCACACTGCCACCCTCAGGTCTGGACCGCAACAACTCTGCCGTGCACAATGGAAAAACTTGCCTGTGGATTCTCTGAACTGATCCCTTAAAAGTTCGATAAACTCCTATCCGATCCTAATCATCAAGACCTGAGAGTCACCTTCATCCTAATCCCCAAACACAACCAAAACCTCATACCTCTGGCTCGCTCCATTCCTATGAAGACAGACTGGATTCTAAGCATTAGCAGAGGGTGCTAACTTAGAATACAGTTAACATCTGCCTGTCTCACCCAGGCTACCTGCATGACCTCAATACACCGATGGTTGAGCACTAACCATGCCCTTGCTATACATTAGAGGTGGAGAGAACAGCCAACATTTCAATTAAACAGAAAGTAAAATATTCTATCAAATTGGGTTACACTGTTTCCTGCAGCATTTTACTCCAATTAAAACAAGTCACAATGTCAGGTTTCTGACTGGATCACAAAGTTTCAGTTTTTATTGGCTAAAAGATGAACTTCATTCTTTGTTCTCTTCACCCATGCAAACTCCTCCATCCTTCAACATTTAGTAACATCCTCAAAGTATAAAGTACCATTTTACTCTTACCATATTGGTAAAAACGTGAAAGCTTGTTAAGTGATGGTGATAATTTGTAGATTGGGGAATTCATCCAATGCTTATGAAAAACTTACTTTTAGTTAGAATTGTCCTTAACAATATGAAAACTGGGGCTAGCAAGACGGTTAAACTAGCAAAGACACCTGCCAATCAAGCCTGGTGACCTGAGTTTTATCCCTGGAACACGTGAAAAGGTAGAGGGAGAGAACCAACTGTACAAAGCTGTCCTCTGACCCCACCTATATGCTGTGACATGTGCACCCACACACAAACCATGTATGCACACACACATGCACACAATGATATTTTTAAAGGTAAAATAGAACAGCTGCAAACAATCTGTAATAACCCCAAAGAGGACTATTACAAAGCAAACACTACGTAGTGAATGCATTTGTATCAAGACAGATAACTTTTCAAAACAACAGTTAATAAATGCAAATTTGTAAAGACCAGGCACATGTTCTAAAGCCTATATCATTGCTATAACTTTTTAGACATGTATAAAATTTTATATGTTTTTGTAGAGAGTCATATCAATATAAAACCATCTGCATGATAATGTATATGCCTAACACCTTCACACAAGTAGAGATTACCCTTGGAATGGTAGGAGCAGAGAGACGCGCTAGATGAATAGGGCTACACTGTTAATAGTTAGCGTTATTACAAAAAAGCAAATCTAAAAAAGGGCAGGAAGAGCTCATTTGGGAAAGTACTTGCTACACTAACATGAGGACCTGACTCACTCCCAAGCACCTAAACAAAGAGTTGCTGGTCCTCACTTAGGAGCCCAGAGCTGGGAAGCAGAGACTGAGGACCCCTGGAGCTTACCACCATCTACTGTAGCCTAATGGCGAGCTCCAAGCCAATGAGAGACCTCCTCTGAGAGGGAGCTACAAAGTATTTCCCGAGGTTAATTCCCAAGGTTATCTTCTGGCCTGACTCCTCATGTGTGCAGGAGATACATGAGTACATCCATTTAAAAAGTTCTGAAGCAAATATGCAAAAATGGTATATGCTACGTCTAGGTAGTTAAATACACATGTATCTATATCTTGCTACTGTGAAATTTTCTATAGGCCTGAAATATTTCCTAACTGAAGATCACAACACTAAACACTTTACACAAAAAAAATTTATTAAAGGTTGTAAAATAAAAAGAAAAAAACCCTCAAGGTTCTTTGCTCCCCTTTATCTACATCCTTCCTAATTAGCCTCCTCCTTTTCCATATGCTCAGGGACTATGGAGTTAGAACACCATGAAATGGATTTTCTCCAGTCACTGGAAACTAGTTTTTGGTCCCTGGTTCAGTACATTGCTGGTAAACAGTTACTTAACAAAGTTAGTCGGGCTTGTGGGATGGCTCAGGGTGAAGGCAGCTGACTCTGCCTGACTGGCAACCTGAGGATGATACCCTGGACCCACATGATGGAAGGAGAGAACCACCTCTCTCAATTTCCACAGACCTCCAGACCTGCCATACCACTAAGTATAATAAATGCAGAAAATAAAAAAACAGGAAATGAAAAAACAAATTAAGTCAACTAAAAAAACTTTCTGGGTGCTGATAACTCATATTACACCTTTGCAAGTTTTTATTTAAACAATGGTTACACTTTTGTTTGCCGTGTGCCTGGATGTGGAGCTGGAGAAGGTCCGTTCTCTTCTTTCATCTGTATGTCCTGGGTATCGCACTCAGGTCCTCAGCCTTGCTCTACCCACTGAGCCATCTCGGGAGCCCTGGCAAGTGTTTATAATACTGACTTTGATGTTATATTCTCTATCACAAACAAGCTTCATGAAAGAGGAAGCACTTCAGAACCAGAGCTACCTCAAAGCAACTACGAGAAGAGAAGAGAAGAGAAGAGAAGAGAAGAGAAGAGAAGAGAAGAGAAGAGAAGAAAAGAAAAGAGAATTGAAGAGAAGAGACCCCACTCCATGAAGCTGGGGAATGTAGATTAATGGCAGACCACTACCTAGCAGGCACAAGGCCCAGGGTTTGATGCCAGCAGTGTAAAATTAACTAATTACCACTTCACAGTATTAAAATAACACCTTTTAGTTCACCTCAGTGATCTTAAAAAAAGCAACGTGCAGGGGCTGGAGAGATGGCTCAGTGGTGAAGAGAACTGGCTGCTCTTCCAGAGGACCTGAGTTCAACTCCTCACAACTGTCTCTAACTCCAGTTCCAAGGGACCTGGCACCCTCACACAGACATACATGCAGGGAAAACACTGGTGCACATAAAATAGTAAATTAATCTAAAGAGAAAAAAAAGAAGAAAAGTAAGAAAAGTAACTGCTTTGGAATGACAAATCAATGTCACACCAAGTATAAAACTTTCAGTTGGGTGGCAATGCAAATGTGCTTCTTGGTCTAATTACCTGCACAATGAACATCTAGTGGGTGATCATAAAGGAAAAAACATGGTATAATATCTCTAAAGCATGAAATAACTGTCACGGTGGCTGGTGTTTGAAATTACGTATTTCTGTTACATGTTAGAAAGAGTGAAATAAAGCCAACTTGAACTTCTCTGGTTACAACATCAGCATGCATCAGTGAACAAATACCTGCATCTATGCAAAACTTCTTTCCCACAATTAAGATCACAGGAAGAGCGATCATCAGGGTTTGGAAAGCAAAGCTACTGACACGCATAGGGTTGTCCACACACTTCAAGCGAATGCCTCCCCAGGTAATACATATACTGTATTACCAGTGAAAACTAAATAGCACGGCCATTTCAGATGCTGTCACATTCACTCTTTCTCTCCCTCTGTGAAGGCTCAGGGACAATCTTATTTCAGTTTAAAAGAAAACCCACAGGGCAGGCAAGCTGCAAATCCTGGCAGCTGCCCAGAGGACAAAGATGGAAAAGAAAAGAGGAAAGTACACCGTTTGCTTGTTCGTCTTTTTTATTTCTCCAATGCAAGTATTTATAATATACTTTCGGCCTTTGGTTTCCAAATTACATTCCACAGAACTTAAAACCTTTTCTGCCAAAACAACAAAAATCATTCTTTGTTTAATTTGGTTCTCAAAATTTGAAGCCTGAACCTACTTTTAAGAGCCCATGCTGGCAATCTCTGCCTTACCAACTAACTTGGAATACTGCCAGATGGTGATAAGGCCCAGGGTGGGAAAAAACTGGTACCAGCCTAGGGAAGAAGAGAACTGAATGTCACTCTGAAGAACATCAGAATGGCCTCCCCTAAACAGCTGCGTCTGCAGAAGAAATCATCACAGACTGGTATTTTTCATGTCTTCATAATACTCAGCACAACCTTGGTAGGGAGAAGCACAGAAAGTATCAAGGACTCTGAAAAGATTCTGTCTGAACTTGACATCAAAGGGTGAACAGAGAAGAACATTAAACAAACTGGGCTGCAAAGGTAAAGGCCAACTGATAAAGATTAGTGAGGTTAGCAAAGAGGCAAACTTTTGACAAACCACTTATAAAAAGGGAGATAAACGTTGTATGTGGTTCTTCTGGCTGTCATGACAAAAAATAAAAAGGTGACTTAAGTAAAAAAGGGATGGCTAATGTGGGTGGAGGTTGGCAGGGATGCGGTCACTGGCTGGATCGACATGGTAGCCCGAGAATAAGTTCCTGCTCACACTGCTCACCATCGAGAAGCAGTAAGAGATGAACGCTGATGCTCGGCTCAGTTTCTACTTTTCCCTTTCTATTCAGTCTGGGATGTGAGGTCATGGCACGATGCTATCTACATTCCTCAGCTGAACATCCTCACAGCCCTACTCAGAGGGGAGTATCCTCAGTGACTGTAATCACAGTCAGGATAACAAGGAAGGTTAACCATCATCCGCACACACTCTGAGAAGAAACCTGAGAGACCTATTAGAATTTCATGTGCTTTTTGATTCGCTCTACTTTTGGGTATTTATACTAGAACTTCATTCTCATTTATATGAACACAGACATTAATGTAGTAGGTGTATTTGACACTAAAAAAAAAAAAAACCCTACAGAGTAATTTACATTATTATTAAGCAAAATGAGATAAAGTATAGAAAAAGTACCCCCCTTGCCCCTGCCACCTGCGGTAGGTGAGGGAGCTGGCCCACCCCTCACCAGCTGCAGCACTCAGGAAAGTGGGCCCTGTCGGCAGAGGAGTGGGTCAGCCCTGAAGTGGTGAGCATGGGAGAGCTGTTCTGATCACTCATCTGTCATGTGGCAGCATGGGCGGGAAAGAGACCCCCCCAACAAGGCCTGAGGCAGGTGGGAGAGCTGTCCCAGGACTCACCTGTCATGTGGTGGCACGGGCAGGAGAGCAATTCCCCAGCCCCACCCCACCCGTCAACACCTGAGGCAGGTGGAGAGCTGTCCTCATTGCTTATCTGTCGGTCATGTAGCAGCATGGAGTGCCTCAAGAGGGAATATAGGTGGGATTGAGATGCATGATGTGAAATACACAAAATAGTTTTTACAAAAGAAAGAAAAAACATTCCGCTATCCTTACTCATCATATACAGAGATCATTTCCAAAAGGAAACACACACACACACACACAAACTGATACACGAGTCATTTGCGGGGCCAAAACTGAATAAAAGATGACGAGAAGGAAAGGCTGATTATACACCATTACTTTACATGGCCAACAGTTTTAATGTACTGCTGATCCATAAATAGTCCAAACTAAATCAGCACAGCCAATGAGAATTAAAATGGCTAGAGAATGCCACCATGTGAAGTTCTAGAAATAATAAGCAATGAAGTCCAAGAGAAAGCCAGGAGTCCCTGTCTATGAAGAGATTACTGAAACAGTGTTTCTCAAAGTATAATCTGGGAGCCACCTGGGAAACACAGGAAACTGGCCTAAAAAAACCTGTAGATCTCTGGGATTCATACATAGTAATTTCAGGCATATGGTTCACAGAAGCAGAGTGTAGGAATTCTCTAACCTGAATCAGAACCATGAAAGGGAAGGTTCGGTAATCTGTACTCTGCTAAAGCTCCCTGGGTGATGAAGCCTCTGCATACTGACAAGCAGAGAAGCCAAGCGGCCAGATGTTCACCCTTAGATAGATGGCTCTGGGGCCTGTGGCTGGAAGATCTCACAGCAACAAGGTTCAGTTAGAAGGCCCTGGCAGCACTCCAGATCACGTTCTTTAATGTGCTAACTACTTACGTGTCTGACTGCATAGATGTAGAAAAGAATTATCTGCCCAGCAGTTAACTACAACCTAAACCACCCATCTTTATTTTTTCTTTTTTTTAAACAAAAGGAAACAAAAGCAAGGCATTCTATCTCTACCTAAGAATCAGCTATGAAGACAATAAACAGAACAACTTAACCCAATAGACGTGTCATTAAATAAACTTATTTTACCCTATTCAGTAGCTTCCTAAAAATGGAAGATGGTTCCTCTGAACCACAACGGAATGGGAGAAGCTAAGTGAAAGCTGCTCAGTTCTTATCTGATTTGTACAATCGAGTGTTTTAAATAAAGCCTTTTCGTTGGCTGACAAAGTATGTTCTGGGCAAGAAATCCTTCCCAAGTCTAAGTCTGTTTTGTTTCATCTGAAGTTTAAACCATGACTGTCAAGGTGTCTGGTTGTTAGAGCTCTGCCTCTGCCACCAGCTGCAGGTCTTATGGCACAAACAGACTGTGACAGTTGTTTTATGCCTTTGCAATATCATGGGACTTGGAAGCTAAATCCTTAACTAAAAGGCTTCCCGTCTTCCATTCCCAAGCTAAGCCATTAATCAGCCAATGGGAAGAAAGGCAAGATTGACATAAAGTAACACCACCAGGAAGAGCAACTGAAAGTCAAACCTTTGCCCCAAGCTGAAGGATATAGTCCTATTCTTGTACAGGCTTCACCAATTAAAAAGATTCTTCACATGATTCTTTGCCTTTCTACAAAGTCAGAAAACCAGAGGCTTCAGGACAGAAAGCTAAGGGACACTCTGGTCAACATCTACTATGTACATTTTAACAAGTACCCTAAATAGAGACCTATTTTTCAGAAAAACAAATGAACAAAAAACCCCAACATAACAAAAGAGAATGCTTTCATACAAAATCATGTTACCATGATGTTACACAGTGGCCATAGTACCAATGGCATGAAACAAACACCTCGTCATTTTCTTTATAACCAATTCATGCGCTCTAGTTGGGTTTTACCCCAACAATATAATAAATGAGGTAAAATTCTTTCTGTTCCTACCCTCTACAGAATACCATGGTAGAACTTGACACAGCCTGGTGTCCTTAGCTGTTCTTACCCAGGCTACACCTAATGCAATCTCACTCCAAATACGCCTGAACATCAATGCAAAGCCAACTCCTATCAGTAAGGGAGAAATCCAATAAAATTGCAGAAAAAAAAAAAAACCTATTCTGCCTCCTTCGCTTGGTGATCACAAGCCTCTGCTGTACAGCCCAGCAGTCATACTTTAAAGCGGCCTTAATCTAACAGCATCACTGAGTGATGGACAAATACTAATTAGGAGATATCTCCGCTCAAAGAGGGAGTCTGAGTTTTTATAGACACCGATTACCCCTACATTTTAAGAGGCTTTATTAGTAGTGATTTAGTTCAGAAATACAAGAGTTATTCTCAATTCAGATACTACCTGTTTTCCAGAGTCCTTGAAATCATTTCAAAATGCCAGCTCCTGCAGAAAGGGCTTGGGAGCTAGGTGAACGAACTTTTGAAAGCTAACATTGCAGTACAAATATTTCATTTCGCTCAGGAAAACAAAAAATGCAAAGGCAGTCAGTTACACAGAACCAGGGAGCATCTAGAGCTCCGGGCAATCCCACCTGTGCTGTGTAGACCTGAAGAGCACCAACTCATTTTGTTTCCTTGTTTCTTGAGTGTACCATTGTAAGCCCAGAGAGTCTTAGATGAAGTTGTGTGAGGCTAAGCATACGCGGTATTTCACAACTTCTAAAAGGTGAACCTTGCAAAGTTGGGCAGATAACCAAAAGGACACACCTCTTTTCCCAAAATAGAAACAGCACGCTCCCATCTGGCCAGCAACCCCCCACCTCACTGCCTTCCTTTCACTCAACTACACCATCGACGCGGGCCAATCAGATCTTCTCTACCACTGCGATGTTTTCTATGAACACTTCCAACACTTGGGCGAAGAGAAAAGACATTTGCACACTGACTTCTACCAAGTGACCCTTCAACTTGACCATCAAACAAGACGGACAAGATGCCACAGCTAAGCAAAGACAACGGGTTTCTCCTAGCTCCCCCAAAAATGATTATCACAAAGCATCACCAGGTTTTAAGAATAGGTAGCCTACCTATTCTTATACGTAACTGGAAAGTGGTTCTATACAACTAATTCTATAGCCTTCAGGTGCTTGGAATCAACAATCACAGATGTTCAATGGGAGTTTTTCTAGAATCTAGAAAATTTACCTAGAATCTAGATAAACTGCTAACAGTCGATTTCCCTAAAGTTGCTGTGTAGCACAAAATTAAAATTTTCAAAACTGGGGAAGTTCAAACTCTGGGTTCAACCCCTCCCACACACATACACACGCGCCTGGTTTTGCACAACTGGCAAGGCTCTTAGTAAATATACCACACATGTGTATCGCGGAGTCACTGTACTTCAGAGACACAGGCTCTTCCTTTCACCCATTATCCATCCTGCTCACTTGTCCCTTATCTGACCTTCCTACATGAAAACACATCTCAGGTCAACTTTCCTGCCTCGCGGTCCCAGGCGCTGTTGAAGCGGCCAGAGACCCTGGACCGGCGACCACATTCCAGCAGGATTTGCCCTCGTCAGGCCTTGGTCCCCGGGAGTCAAGGGGGTGTGTCCGTGGCACCATGGCCCTCTCTCTGCCACCAGCAGCCGCACACAGGAATGTTTTATCTCGGGGCGGCCTGGGGAGAGGTCCCCACAGCGAACAACCCTCAGGCCACCAGTACACTTTCCAGCGATCCGAGTCTGCAGAGTCTGGAGTCCCGAGGCCGGGGCGAGGGCACACGTGGCTTCTCAAGTCCCGGTACCAGGGGCCTCTCCAAGAAAGGCTCGGGACGCCAATCTCCCACGCTCGAGGGGGGTGGGGAGGCAGGCAATCGGAGGGAGGCCGTCGGGCTTTGCGGGTGTCCCGTGTCCCGTGGGGCTCAGCCGTATCCCCCACCCCCACCCCTCACTCCCCCGATACCGGCAGTCCCCCTCCAGGACCCACCAGCTGCTTCAGGTCCTCCTCCGAGAGCTCCGCGTAGCGGTACCGCTGCTGCTCGAACTCGTAGCGGGTGGTTTTCGCCACCACCACCACCCGCGAGGGGCGGAAGCCGCCGTCGGCGGGGCTACCGCGGCCAGCCAGCTCGCGCGGCTGCCCGTGCCCCAGGTGCCGCCGGCCGTCCACGCCCGAGCCCCGCAGAGCCGCCCGGCCACCCGCCACGCGCCGGCAGCTGCCCAGGAGGAAGCCCCGGTAGCAAGTCATGGTCCGCCGGGCTGCGGCTGCAGGCTCGCACTCCCCGCCGCCAGCACCACGCCGGGCGCGCAGAGGTTAAGTGCGGGGACGTGCGTGGAAAGCGCCACTAGCGGGGAGACGTGCCCAGACGCTGGCGCGGGCGGGGAGCCCCCGAGACGACCGGAGGGGGGCGGGGGAGGGGGGCGGGGAACGGGGCTGGCCTACGGGTGGTGGGTTTTGTTTGTTTATCCGTTTCCTTCCTGCGCCTGCGCAATGGCCTCTCGGCCGGGCCCCACCTCCCTTTCCACCCTCGGAGTCCTCTCTGTGCCCGCCCCCAGGCCGGCGCCGTCAGCCAATCAGAGTTTGGGGAGGTTTGGGAGGCCGAAGGGCTGCAGGGATTGGCTGTGGCTGAGAGAGGGCAGGCATTCTATTTGGCGTTTGAGCTGCCTGAGGAAATCCAGCTGGAACCGGTCTAAGGCGGCCTAGGGGGAGCTGATGGAGTTTTGAGTGCCTGGCGGGAAAGCTTGAGCATCTTCACCTCGGTGCTTTCGTTATGGCCTAGCTTTCTGGCCCCGCGCTTGGCTTGGGTGAATGTTAACCAGTGTCTGCTGGATAGCCGCGGTAAGCGATGAGGACACTGACCTTGCCCAAAGCGGCCAAGTTTGCCTGGTGCCAAATGAAGCTGCCGAGCCCTTTTATTAAAGAGGAATGACAGATAGCGAGAAGGATCATAGAGCATAAACACGAGCTCAGAGATCTAAGCTCTTCGTCCTCCTGATCGCCAAAAAGCACCAGTCTAGAGAGCCCGTGCTGTCAGTGAGAAACGTGAAAGATAATGAGGGAAGGAGTCTTGCCTAGTGGTGCGTGTCTCTGTAGACAGGAAGATAAAGGTTGGAAAAATTGGGTAGGGCCAGACTGAAGGTTTAAAATGTTCGCTCGCACTTTGCCCTTTATTCTTTGCCCACAGTGAAGCAAGCTCAAAACAGTGTTTGATGATTATTGATCTGGCTTTGAAATGTTGGGTAGTCTTGAAAGCCAGAGCAAGGGAGACTGTCAGTCTGTGGGGACAGTTACACAACCATAGAAATCTAGGCTAGTCTAAGAATACTGCGAATAGAAGGGAAAGTTTCTCTGAAGGAAAAGTTCTAAGACAGTGCACAGCCTAGTAATGCGGCACCTGCCTCTGAGGTCCTCCCTTCTTTGCAGCCCTGGCACCCCCAGGAAGTGGTTTCTGGATTCCAGGCACGCTCTTTCATATTTATGAGACTCAGGTGCCTCTGTAATGTCAGACCTATTACCTCTAACCAGAAAATTACAGTTTTGACTCCCACTTTACAGCCAGAAACAACTCAATGGGATATCCTTGTCAAACCTTAGTTTGGATGCTTTCTTCTGCCTCCCTCAAAGCATTGCTTCATTAAAACTTCCTCTCAGAGGGATCAGAAGTATCTTGAATTCTCTCTCCCCAGTGAATATTCCACTCAAGTTCTTAAACATAGCCATGTCTGTGACATTGAAAACTTTGAAGAATGAAATAACCTTCTAAGTCCCAATTGTCTCCTGTCCCCTATCTCCCTTTTACATACAGATTCTGGACAGAATAACCTGTTAATCAGTCATCGACACATTCATGCTGCCAACCTTTTTTTTTTTTTCCTGAGGAACAGGGGTGGGGGGGTGGGGATGGAGTACACTTATTTTATGTTTCTAATCCATCCTTTTGGGAACCACCAACCTTTTGTCTTCTCCCTGTTTTCTTCACTACTCTTATTTCCAAAGTTACCAAATGACCAGATGGGAACCCCGAAGATACCATGTAATCCTTAAATTTTTTGGTTACGTGAAGCGCTGAATTGGCTCAGTTCTTTCTGGAGTATTTGGCTGTTGACTCTGAGCAAGCCAGCGACCTCTCAGTTCCCTCTCTTGGGTTCTTCCTAGACCCATCTCTGAGATGTAGCTCCTAACATTGACTCTTAAAGCATTCTTTCTCTCCCTTGCTCCCTCGCTCCATTCTCCATGGTGAATTCATCCACTGTTGTGTAATAAAGAGTTTGGGCCTTCAAATACTGATTCAGATCCCAACTATAGTGTGTATTTGCTTTGTGGACCTTGAACTGATTGCTTAACCTTCCTGAGCCTATTTCTTCATTTATAAAACAGTAGCTGCCTTGTAAAGTCGTCCATAAATGAATAAATGCCTAACCCTATGTTCACTGTAAATTAAACCCTGCAAATATTAGCCTCCTTTGCCTTAAATGACTTCAGCTATTACCAGTGTCTTAAGCCCACATCATTCTCCTTAACTTCAGATCTTTATTTGTAGCTTACTATAGTATGTCTCTTCAGTTCAAATATACAACATCTATTAGTGGGCACTAAATTATATTTGAATAGAACATTCTTCCAGGTGCTGGAAATCAAATAATAAAGGGTCTATGTTCTTTGGGAGCCTAAAGTTGTACAATGGTAGAATTATACAGAGTGTTTCAAAGAAATCAGAAGAGCTGGTTTCAATTCAGCTTAAGAGTTAAGGAAGATATCTGGGAAATGTCTCGAACTAACACATTAAAACATTAGTGTCTGCCAGGCGGTGGTGGCGCACACCTTTAAACCCATCACTCAGGAGGCAGAGGCAGGCGGATCTCTGTGAGTTCGAGGCCAGTCTGACCTACAAGAGCAAAGAAATCCTGTCTCAAAAAAAAAAAAAAAAAAAACAAAACATTAGTGTCATCAAGAATGAGAAAGGAGCAGGGTAGTAGTGGTGCATGCCTTTAATCTCATCACTCAGGAAGCAGAGCGACAGATCAGTGTGAGTTCGAGTTGCCTTGGTCTATAGGACAAGTTCCAGAATAGCACCCAAACTACAGAAAAGCCCTGTCTTGAACTCCCCCCGCAATGAGAAAGGAATTCTACACAAGAAATAGCATAAACAAATGTGTAGAGACCCAGTGAAGCAGCTACTCTGAATTTTCAGCGAATTGTGAGCAATAGGCCACACTGGGAGACAATACTACAGATGGGGACAGAGGAAAGAGCTACATCCATGCTAAGGGACTGGGCTTTATGCTATACATACTAGAAAACAGCAAAAGGACAGGATGGCATAATTAGCTTTGCAAAATCATTAAAATTTTCTCAAAAGAAACACTTGCAGTACATAAACCCCTTGAGAGATGTTCAGCCATATTAAAAATCAGAAAGATACAAATCAGAAAGATCGGAGTGGAATGCTTTTTATCCCCTAGACTGGAAGAAATTAAGTTCTAGGATGTTCTAGTCAGAAGACAATCAAGCTATCAAGACCTTATTAGGATAAACCATTCATCAATCATTTCTACCAGTAATGATTCTACCATTACTACAGTTCACAAATACTGTCTTAGAAGTTCTAATATGTTCTTATATTTCAGTTTGATAACGTCAAGTCTGATATTTTTTAAAAAGCAATCAGTATAGTAGATTATATAGAGAAGTTATGGTCTGATACAAAACTCCTGGTATTCATGAAACAGGATATCAGTTTCACATCTCTCAGACAAGAAAATTTTAAAGTTACTGAATTGCAAACTCTAATCCCAGTGGTTTATTATGGCGAAGCTGGTGTGGTTTTCGTTCCATTCTTTTGTTTTGTTTTGGTTTGATTTTGGGTTCTCTGGATACAATCCTGGCTGTCCTGGAACTTGCTTTGTAGACCAGGCTGGCCTTAAACTCACAGAGACCTGCCTGCCTCCGCCTCCCAAGTACTGGGATTAAAGGTGTGTGCTCTCAGGCCCAGCTGTGGTTTTTTTTAACAAACGATCCAAGTAAGTACACAATAGCCACATCTTAAGCAAATATTACTGTTCCTGTGTGTTAATCTCATCACTCAGGAAGCAGAGCGACACTGATGTCTTGAGTTTGGAGATTTCCAGGTATCTTAAAATGTACTCTTTTCGGTCTCTACAGCACTCACGCACATGTGCCTCTGTGAAAGCTCCATACTCCTCTTTATAACATCGATATAGTCCTGTACTTGAGGAGCTATTTTTCACTGGGAATGAAGGGTACCTTGCTTTGGTAATAATGGATTATGTGGTGGTTTGATTAATTTATGTCCCCAATAGGTTTGAGTATTTGAACACTTAGTCTCTGGTTGGTAAAATTTGGATAGATTAGAGAACCTTCAGGAAGTATGTCACTGGGGTTGGGCTTTCAGAGTGGATAGCCTGGTCCCATTTCTGATTCACTCTGCTTTTTGCCGGTGGTTAGAGAAGTGATCTCTCGGCTTCCTGCTCTGGCTCCCTGTGGCAATGCTTCCCCAGCATTGTGGACTCTCCCTCTGGAACTGTAGGCCCAAATAAACTCTTCCTTCTGTAAGTCCCCTTGTTTTGGATGCTTTATCACACCAACAAAAAGTAAGTCATAAAGGATGTAAAATAAGATTTGGTAACAGAAAACATTTTAATGATTCATAATTAAGCTAAACAATTGGAGTAAATACTATTGATAAAGAATGTTTAGATTATCTTAAAATATCTTAATTCAACATAAAATTAGAAGTTTTTGATAAAAATAACATGTCTGAAAATCCAGAATGAAGGATTAGCAATCACCTTCTGAATAACAAGAAAATTGATATTATTATATAATTGGTTACCTCTTATTGAAAGGAGATAAAGTTTGTAGGAAAAAAAACAAAAAAGAAAGGGGGAGGAAGGCTAGATTTTTCTTTTAATCAAGATGAAGAAATATTGCATGGTATCTCATGTTTCTGCTCTTTGTCACTGTTTCATGATCCAGAAGTTTTCACTGTCCCTGCTTGCTGACATTCTAACCTACTTGGGGGTCTCCTGACATTTCTGTATAGGCCAAAAGTAAATTTGTTTCTCCTTTGCTATCTGTACAGAAGACCAAAGAAAGTCAGAGTTGATTCAACTTATAGTAAAATAGTTGGCACACAGACAAAATGTTGCTTCATTTCCATTCCAGTATAGGAACAAGGAGAAACATGCCAAGAGATAAAGGGGCCTCTGTTTTCTGCTTGCTTCAACAATTATCCTATAATTACAATGTTCCCAAAAAGCTAAGGTCTTATAGGTGAATCAGTGCTTTCATATGGTCTTCAAGTGCCTCCTGGTCTCTGTTATGTTCCTAGTAAGAATAATCCACTGAGGGGGTTCTGCACCAGAGTTAGTTTTATAATCTTAATTATCTAAATTTACTCCTTTCCCTGGAACTGTCCCTATCTCTTCGGTGTCCCTTTTCTCTTTTCTTCTGAACATATTAATCAAATCCTACTCTTAAGAGCTTATTCGGCTGCAGTATGCTAAACTGTGAGATTTGAGCTGAGGTTTGGTTGATAAGTACGTACATGCAGATGATTTTGTTGTTAGGAAGGCAATTAAACAATGTTAACTTTTAAAATATCTATTCAGATATACACTTGCAAAGACCTGTTTCTTCATTGTAGCAGTCTGTACCTCATTACAAGTATGTACATGAGGGTTCAGATCACATTCAAAAACGTTCAGGATCCTGAATCTTTATCCTGGGATGGAACTGGTTAGGGCCACTAATAAAATAAAACATGGCCCTAAGTACTGAGACTGACTTTCATATTTGCTTCATAAAATATCTCTGGAATATCAAAAGGGCATAAAAACATCTTCTGAAAAATATTGAAATTACTATACCATAATGGTAGAATTTGAGATAGTTATTTGACTCTATATAATACATTTGTTGTAAAAGGGTTTCTACATATCCACATACTACGAGACTATATTAATGACAATCACATAAATAAAGAGCATTGATATTGGGCTTTTGTATTTTTTGACACACGGTAATATATTACATTTTGTTCCATTATTCACCAACAGTTGTGAACTGATTGTGAGTCACATACATGCGATGCAATGGATAGAAGTCCATGAGTGGACACTTTTGTAAAAGAATTTCTCCCTGAATATATGTACTAGGAAACTGAAAATGCAAGTGAAAATATACATTTCTCAGAAGATAAACATGACCTAATAAAATGCCTTGCAGCTATAATACTTTTAAAGATATGACTGTAAATTTAGTATTATTTCTATAGTCAGACAATGTATGACTAAAATAAATACTTTAGTTAGATATTTATCAAAGCCAACAATTTATACTTTTAATTATTATATTCATCAACATGATGAGTTATCCAAATTAGTTATTAAATCCTGTTCTAGATTAAGATGAATTTTTATCTTCTGGAGTTCATTTCTTAAATTCTGTCCACAATATTCAAAATGTAAAACATGAAACTTTTAATTACAATAAATTGTGTTTCTTTAATTTAAAAAAAAAAACCTCTTCAAGGTATGTGCAGCATCTCCTCGGTTAGGACGGTCTGGCATTTCAGGAGAGTGACCAGTTTCTGTAGATTGGTGACAGGAGAGAGTGCTATGAGCAGACAACTGACTGTCTGTAGTTCCACCTTGAAGGGCCTGTGGCGAATGTAAAATATTTCATTACATGATGTCATATTTAGACTTAATATCGAATGCAGATAAACAGGAATATCTTAGTGATAAGGAAATGAAAGCTAAAAAGATATGTCTAAATGATGTCAGAAAATATTGCTAATAATTTTCATTCCCACCTATATCAAGTGGGATTGATGTTAGCTCATGTATACTCTTCTTTTGCAGCTTTTGAGTTTATCATCATCGTTAGTGTGTGTGTGTGTGTGTGTGAGAGACAGAGAGAGAGAGAAAGAGAGAGAGAGAGCGAGCAGGAGAGAGGGAAGGAGGGAGGGAGAGAGATGGGGCGCACACGCGTGCTAAGGCATGGGCATGCAGGCAGAGGATAACTCTGTGACGTTGGTTCTCTCCTTCCACCTCTACGTGGGCTCTGTGGCTCAAACTCAGGTTGTCAGGTTTGAGTGATACATGCTTTCCCTGCTGAGCTATCTTACCAACAATGTCACTAATAATTTTAAAGATGACATTTTCTAACAAATGTTATTTAATTCATGGGCAACAAAATCCAAACAGGCATTTTATAGCTTCTGTAACATTTTAGCATAGTTTGCAATAGCTCCTGAAGAAGGTGCTGTGTGAGGGGGAACAATAGCAGGAGGAGGGTCCTGTGATTGACAGTTTCTTATATCATTTCCATTTATTTAACAGTCACACGGTTGCATATCAGCCCCTTCCTAAAGTTAAAGTTTCATACTGTGTCTCATTAGTTAAATTTTGCCATTTCATGTTGACATTTTCTAGTAGAATTCGTTTTGTTGTGGACAATATAAACATTGTAATATGAAAGATAATGTACTTATTAATTTCATTTAATGTGGAGAATCATAAACCTTTTGTTCAATAGATTTGTTTAAAGTAGAAAATCATACTCATATACTGAATTTAACAACCTAATCTGAACACACGGTAGAATTTTCCTTTTAATTATAATTTTAATAATTAAGAAAAGTCTTTCATTCTGTTTTATATGTTCTTTGATCATTTTTTAAATTATGTATAATTAGGAAAGCTTTAAGATTTTCGAATGATTGAAAGTTGAAAATGCTCATCACATGACCATTTTACATTGCCAAGTCCCTGTAGATGGAATTGTGCTGAATGAAGCTGGCACTGAAAATGACTAGGTGGCTGTTCGAACAGCTACGTCCACAGACACAGCAGTGCTTACTAGGTCTTTGGCAGTGCACCCCACCAATAGTGGTATCAGGGTGCTACATTCAAATCCACACTTCAGGACAAACAAAATCTAAAAAACATCTTACTGCTGATTCTGTTCAGCCTCAGTTCGTTTGTGACTCCTGATCCAGTTTTAAGGAGTAGTCATTTTTGCCCTAGTCAGAGGAGGACCTTGCAGATAATACTTAGGCCATTTAGGTGTTTCTCTAAGCAATCAAATTCTAAAAGAGGAATAGACACGATTTTCAGGACTTAAAACTAGATTTACCTGCATCCCATAGCATACATTTCTGTTGCCTCTAGCTGTAGCCAATAATAGGCTGAACCGTGGGAAAATGAGCGTGAGTCATGGCTACTTTCAAGGTAGCAATGTCATACTTTAAATTGTGAGCCAAGTCTTTTTTGGAATTTATAGGCAAATGACCTGCAGGTGTCACAGGGAAGCCAACTTGAAGGCCCCTAGGAGAAGACAGATTTTTCCAACCTTCTCCTGGATACAAACAGCCAGGCCCCAACCACCATTCACTTAAAGCAACCCGAGACTGGACTATGCTCACCATGATGCTTTCAGGCTTCTGACCTAACAAGAGTTATTTACCTGATCCATTTTTAGTGACTTGTATGAAGTCCTCCTCGTCCTCGTCACAGCTGAACTGCTGGAGGACTGTGTCCGATTGGCTGTCAACCGGATCGCCATCAGCATGCTTCCTGAGGCTTCGGAGGGCAACAAGACGGTGATGTATCGCTGCATACAGATAGCCTATGTCTTTGGCGCTAGCCTTTGTGAGAAATGGATAATGTCTATGTTTACATCTCTTTTTATCTCTCATTGTTTCTAAAGGACAGAACTGTATTACATAAATCTGGAAGGTAAAGAAATACCCACAGCCCAACATGTTAAAAAGTAAAGCTGATCCATTTTACACCAGTGAGCAGTGTTGTGAGATCTCAATCCATACATGTTAAGTGGAGCAAATGCAGTTTCGTAATTTAAGAATCCTCTTTGAATTGAGACCTTTAAGATGGTTCCTCTCTGCTTATGCTCAGAGGAAAAGGCCTTCTGCTTCTTCTCATCACTCCACTTCCCCACCCTCCAACCCACACAGCTTTGTGGAGAAGGAGGTTCGGAGGAATGGTGACATTTTCAGACATAGTACTTCTCAGAACGTCTCAGAGCTAAATTTTGGTTGTCATTAATATAAAGATGATGGCAGGAGTACTTAAAACTGGTATAGCATTAGCTATGAAACAAAAACAACTAGTACAGACATACTGTCCCTCTTCCTTTTACAAAGGAGAAAACTGTTGCTGAGAAAAATAAATGACGTGTCTAGTTACAACGTTAAAACACTCATTCACACTAAGAAAAAGAAATGTGTCATCATTTCATTTTAATCTCAGCAGTTTTATAAAGTATATTATTTTTGCCTTCATTTTGCATGTAATTCAGTTTAATGAAAGCTAAGAAATTTGGAGATCATATAATTGTACAGTGTGCACATATAAATGGATATGTACACATTTAGTTTCTCCTGATTTTGTAATATCTACAGATACATACTAAGATATTTTGTGGATGGAGCCCAAATCTAATCATAGAATTTATTTAGGGTTCATCTACACCTTGCACACACAGCCTATGGAAATTTTCTTCAATATATTAGTGTGCCTGTGTGTTGACTAGGACCTATCACACAAGATCTGCTGTGAAGATTTCCATGTTGAAGCTCAAAAACTGGAGTTGGGAGCATTTTGGGTTTCAAGTTTTTAAATCAGAGATGCTTAGCCTATTAGTGTAAGACTTAAATGTTGATAGTGTTCACAACAGATGATCTTTACTGTATTCCCTTTGTTTGTCTCTTGTGAATGTGCCATAGTTTAAAAACCAGCATGGCTCAAGTTCTGGTAATGGTGAAGAGAGGCAGCCTCAGTCTCTCCACCATGCTCTACCCAATGAAAACCAGTGGGATGGGATAGTACATCCTTAAATGATAAAGAGGACTTAGCATCTTAGCATCTTGCTCTTTTTTTTGTTTGTTTGTTTTTTGTATTGCTGCTGATTGAATTTTCCTAACACTTTACTACCTAGGTCACTTATACCTGATGAAGCACTTCAATTAATAAAATTTGGGGTTTTGTCACATACCATTTTTTCTTCTTTCCTTAGTGGAAGTCTATCCACTTATACTATTATCTACTTCCATATCATTTGGCTGTTCATATCTTTCAAATCTTCCAAGTCTCAGGCTATGGGGAAAACCCAGTTGGGGATAGAAGGTTGGGGGTGGTGGGAAGAAAGCTTTGTTCTTGGCAGCTCTCTTGGATCTGCATCTTGTATTTGAGGGCAGGCATTCCTGCTGCAGGGAACAGCACTGCTTCCCTGCGTTACCCTGGAGATTGTCTCACGCCTGGCATTGGAATTTGCTGCTGGACTGGTTGTGACATGCTGGTCTTGTGCTTTTCCATTCCTCACTGGACGTTTTGCTGTGACCACAAAGCCTCCTCTATCCGAGTAACCGCGCCAGTGGCAGGTTAAGACTCTGCTGACCTCCTAGGAGCCACTGTGGCCATGTAAACACTGGGAACTGATATGTTTATTGACATAATTTCAGTAGGAAAGGAAATGCTAGGTAGTAACATCCAAATGTCTTAGAATGAGGACCAACTGATTGATATTGACTTTGGTGTCAAATGAATAAATGTTAGGCCATATTAAACTGTCAATAATCATAATGGGTGACAGATTTCTTTGCCAACCATGCAGTTTATTTTTTCACCGAAGGGCTTAGATGAACCATGCAGATTATTATACCATGATGCAAAAATTAATTAGGAATTGCAAGAGGCTAATTATTGTATTAGTAGGATGATGCTCTCATAACTGAAATCAATAACTTACCTGAATTAAGAATATTTTTATACCATCGTCTTCTAAATCGGTCGCAGTCATTCGCAGATTTCTGTGATTTGCTCTCTGAATCTTCATCTGGGTCCAGAGTCTGCTGTTGAGGACCAGCCTCAGGTTGCCTTGGTTGCGCATGACTATGACGAGAAAATGAACAAGTCACATTAGAGTTCATAATGCCTTAACCTGGAAGAAAAATCTTTTAAGGAAAAGCTAATCCTGTAGTTGTCTTTCGAGCTGTGTTTTCACTAGTGAGTGGTAATTTAGCTAGATTATAACTTGGTTTTAAAATTGGACCTTACATTAGAGAAAGTTTGTGTATTTACTTTAATTTCAGTGTTAGAGTTCTATTTTTGTAGAATTTTTAAATTATGAAATTTAAAAGGCTTATTTGAAGACCTGGTAACATGAAGATTATCTAAGAAACATTTACAATGAAAAAAATCAGAAGCAAAGTTTAAGTGTTCAAAATGTTGAATCAGATCCATTACAGCTCAGCCATTAAAGAGAATACTGAAAATCCGCTAACAGTACTGAAGAAAGTTTCTCATGTGGAAAGACAATCATGGAATACTGTGTAGAAAATGCCAGATCAGTATAGCACCATGAAGCACAAACTGTGCAGTCTGCATAGAAGTGTACAGAGAACGACATCCACAGAATGTGGTCTGTTAACATGCTATATCTAGAGGATAGACCTTGACACTATTTTATCTATTCTTTGGTTGATTTATTTGCTGCTTTCTGTGGTGAGCCCATATTACCCACATAATAACAACAACAATAAAGGTGTTTGGAAATTTTGGTCTTACTTGTTTTCCTGGCGAGCAGCAGAAGTAAAGCAGAGTAGTGAACAATCAGTACTTCCTTGGTTGCATGATCTAGCAACCTGTTTACCCATTACAAAGTTGAAAACCCTGTTCTTGGTCTTTTGTTCTGAATTCTATTCCTTTCCAGTTTTTGAGCTTGACATTTGAAATTCAACAAATCCTCCTATGCCTTGGTCCAGATTCTATGTGTACTTTTCTTCAAAATATTGACTTCTCAGAACTGTCTGGCAAGATAATTCACCACACCAGCCCTCTACCCTTGCTCATATGCGGTTTGGGCCTCTGAACAAAGGCCAGTGTGCCCTTTTGGATGCCAAACATCTGAAATCTTCCCCCAGCTTCTGATCACCCATTTGCTGCAGGACGCAACAGTTACACACTTGTTTCCTCAGAAGCTGACCCCTCATCCCAGCTCCACGCTGTGTTTGGATGCCAAGGATACATGCATGATGTGTCAGGTATTTCTTTCCCCCAAACTTTGAACATTACAAAGCTATTTCCCTTTTGGTGCTGATGATACCACTGTTGAGTTGTGGGCTTAGCTTTGACACAGGTGCCTTCCACACAGCATCTCATCAGATTTTCACAGCTGCTCAAAAGACTTGAGTTATAGTATCTCAGTAAATTCTCACAAACACTGAAAAGACCACAGACTACAGTTGTTCACAATTTGAATTCATATGGTCAAGCCATTTCTTTGGGGTTGCTAGTCAGTGGTGGAGGAAAAATTTGAACCCATGCTGTCTGGTAGGTGAGCTTCCTTGAAAAGATCCTAGCGTAAATTAGAAGTCGTTTTCCATCATCAGGTTTATTGGTGTGTTTGGTAATGCATCTGCAGAAAGCAGTGTGAATCTTCCTGAGTAATTTTACCCATTTTCCCTACAGCATTGTTTCTTACTTAGTCTTGACTGCAGTGTCCCACAGTCACCGCTGGCTATGTCATTCAGCCGCAAGATTCCTCGGCCTCTTTCAGTCCAGGATTGTGTTATTTTGGTGAATACAAAGATCTTGCAGTTGATCTAAATGACAATTGTTTAAAATGTCAGATATATTAAAAATTTTTTAGATTAAATTATTTCTTGTGCCCTAATGCTTTTGTATCTGACTTGTCTTGTACTTATTTAATCTTTGTTGATGATAAATGAACTAGAACTTGAGATTTATTTAACTTTCAAGGATGTGCAACCTCTGAATAGTTCAAACTGGAAAAATATAAAAATAACATCATGATGTGAAATGAAAAGGATTCCCAGTCCTTGCTCTCCATCTTACACTCCTGTAACTTTTGTATTTCACATATCTTTCAGAGATGTTTGCAGGTATACATACCAACACAAATATGTTTTCATCTTTTTCTAAAAGTATAGGTTACCATGTATATTTGCTGCTTTATTGTATGTCTATATGCCAATTTCTGCATTAAATTTGATATTATTTTTGGCCACAATGTTATTTGAAAGGAATGAATAATGGATTTGCATGCTAAAATATTTCAAACACAGCTCACAGACATGGAGAGCTATGACATGATAAGACAGGGACCCTTGTGGCAATTTAACGGTCGCCAGTTATCAAATACTCCCGTTCATAAGACATCATCTTGCATATCCAAATGAAAATGCAGTGTGCCAGGGACTGACTTCTAACAGTTACTTCAGTTAGGCCGGAATTAAACCCTGAGATGCACATTGGAGTAAAAGTATCCTTAGGTCATAGTGGAAATGCGGGGGAGTGGAGAGAGTGTGGGAGAAGATGAAGCGTGACAGTGGAGGACTGGTGCCTTTTAACAACAGTGACTCCACAGAGAGTCCCTGACACCACAGCCCCAATCAGATACAGCATCCATCTATGAAGTTCTTGATTTATGCAAAAGTCAACACTTTAATAAACAATAATAACAAGAAAAGCTTTTTATCTTAAACTGGAATCAAGTCACCTTTCAGGATTAGTAGAGTTGATCATAGTAATGGCACTGGTTGTGAGAGCAGACATGAGAAGTAGAAAGTGAAGTCTGAAGTTATTTTAAGACAGAATCCTAGAACACCATGTATACAAGACCCAGAACTCAGGAAGCTAGAGCAGGAGGATCCTAAACTTAGGTTCATTGCCTCTTTCTTCTTCCAGAACAGAATGAGTGATTGTAAACCTTCTCTCTCTCTCTCTCTCTCTCTCTCTCTCTCTCTCTCTCTCTCTCTCTCTCTCTCTCTCTCTC
>NC_022021.1:29392196-29395834 GCF_000317375.1 Microtus ochrogaster | reverse complement strand
CACACACACACACACACAGAGAGAGAGAGAGAGAGAGAGAGAGAGAGAGAGAGAGAGAGAGAGAGAATTTAAGATTAACAGTGCCTTAGCTTAACAATGAAATTTTACAAGCCACAAATAGTTTTTATTCAAACAACTTGGTCTTTATGAAACTCTATTTTTAGCTATTTTTGAAGATGTCTATGCTGATGTTGGCTTTAGTCTATATAATACTAGAAAAAGCAATACAAACCTTTAATACATTATGTTCCGTTTCTTCTCCTGTTATGACATCAATTTTCTCAAGCAAGCATTTTTGTGATGGTTTAGAAGAAAAGGCAGCAGCTGATTCAATTAGGGATAGATTTTTAATAGAGTCTGTTCCAAAGAGAAAGCAGGAGGAAAATTTGTGAGACCCTGTTTCCTCTGTCATGAAGGTTGTGTTCTAACCTTGTTAGTACATATTCTTACCTTATGGTTTAAAGGCCAAACTGTTTGAATGGGTTAAAATCACCTAATTTACTCTCCCATAGTATTAAGTCAATAATTTTAAAGTTTATATTATAACCTAATTATATGTTTTAACCCTTGCCAAAACGATTTTAAAAGTATTTAAAAGCTTTTAAAATTGTCTGGATATTAAGTAAATGTCATTAAAGTAAAAGGAGACAAAAGGCTGGAGAGCTAGCTCAGTGGTTAAGAGTGGTTCAGAGGACCCAACTTTGGTTCTCAGCACCTACAAGATGGTTGCTGTAACTCTATTCCCAGAGGATCTGATGTCCTCTTCTGGCCTTTTTGGGCAACAGGCACACATGTGGTGCACTGACATACACGCATGCAAAACACCTATCCACATAAAAACATCAGGAGACAGTGAAGTTAAATGTTTTACAAATGAAATGATTCTTACTTGGATCTGAAGTGGCGTTAGGAAATTTCAGAACAGATTTGAATGTTTTTTCCTTGGCATATGAATGGTTTTGAAGTGAAGACTGGGTGAGCTTTTGAGTGCCCTAAGTGGGGGGAAATGTGCATCATTTAATCTTATGCCTAGATATTTGTAAAAGCCAAAAAAAAAAACAAAATAAAAGATATTTGTTTTTCAACACAGCACACAAGAAATAACTCCTGTGATTTTGTTTCGGGCTCCCTCTGTACTTGACAAAGAACTGGGGTATAGTCAGGAAATGTTGGTTCTAACCTCAAAAGCCAGAACCCACTTATCCCAGCCTAGCCAGGTGAGTCTGGTTTTAAGGAAACAAGAAAAGCTTGAGTAGGAGGAAGCAGGTGGCTGTTGCTCTATGGCCACCAGGCTGACCTAGGGCCATTCTCTTCACTTTTTTTCAGTGGTCTCAGATATTCGCTATTGCTGTCTACTTCCCAGGAGAGAAAACTCCACTAGACATCTCAGAGAACAGAAAGAACCCTAACGTTTCCTTCAACATCAGTGTCTTTCTGCCAACAGTCATTGGGTGTGGTGTGTGTGTACACATGTGCATACCAACACACAAGTGTGAAGGTTACAGAACAGCTTGCTGGGATCAGTTTTCTTCTTCCACCAAGTGGGTCCCTTAGTTCAAAGTCAGGTCACCAGGCTCGGTGGCAAGTACCTTTAGCACTGAGTCATCTCTCTAGCCCACCAACAAGCACTTTCCAGGCTCAGCATATCTGATGTCATAAAAGACTGCATGACAAATATCAATGACTGTGCCACTCACAGCTGTGTGTGTACCCCCCTACAGAACAGTGAAGGTAGAACACTGCCACTGAAGAACACATTCAAATCTTGCCTTTCTGAACTCAAGATTCTTCTATGATACTTAATGGGAAATCAGTATCATCCCTAAAACTAAGTAACAACAAATTACGATCATTTTCAGTTTAAGAAAACAGAAATACCAGCTCCGAAAGATTTGTGACTCATTCTAAAAGCTAAAGTTGGAAATGCACTTTGACACCCGTATTACAAGGCCATGGATTCACAAGATTAATTAGAGGAAAAACACAAACCATCTGGATTGTTCCAGCATCCTTGGGACATCCTCCCTGAGAGGAATGGGAAGCTCCAGTCCTTTCATAAGCCTCATCCAAAACTGCCCGTGAGATGTAACAAGTGCTCTCTCATCCCAGACCCCTGTGGTCCCAGCTCTGATGTTTGTTCTCATAGGGTTCTCTCTGTTCCCTTACCACACTGTGAGCCCCTCTAGAGTACTGTCTGCTTTAGCTTTGCACAACTACTTAGGTGGATCTCAAACCTAGCTGTACATTAGAATGACTTCATCCTTGACCTCACCCACAGCATTTCTGATCTAATGAGTCTGGGTGAGGCCCAGCTCTTAAGATCTCAGTCAAAGGCTCCCCAGATGGGGAGCCAGGAGATGGCTCGGTGGGTAATGGTGGTTATTGTACAAGCTTGAGGGCACATGCTCAGGACACAAAGAAAGCTAAGTATGGCCACATGGACAAAGCACCCCAGCATGAGGAGGCGGAGGCAGAGGCAGGTGGAGACAAGAGACTAAGCCAGCCTTAGTCCAGAAAGGTGCAGGATCAGCGAGACCCAGTCTCATGGAAATAAAATGAAGAGTAGTAAGAAATGTCCTGTGGTCTCCAAATAAACATGCATGGCATTTACATACACATGCATACACACCTGATACATAGAACACGCACACGCATGCAGTCACAGGAAAAAGACTTTCCTCTTAGCATAAGCACAGGAGATAATAGGACTCGCTATGGCATCTCCATACATATATTGTGTTGTCTTTTAACCCTTTATTCTCCTTTAGCCCTCCCCCTCTTCTCCTGCTGGTCCCCTTCCTCCTCCCAAATAGTGTTCCCTCTACTTTAATGTCATATTTTTAAAAAGCCTACGTTCTGCAAACAATGTCCACTAACTGTGTATAAATCGAACCAAGTTACCTAAAACTATTCTAAGTAACAAAGCGTAGAAACAATCATTTAAACTAAAGGATAAAGTATCTAAGTAACAAGGTCATCAGTATATGAACTCAGGATCTCATGTACCACAGGAACCTGGTATGTGCTTGGTAAAGTGAATGCTGAAGACCCTCTTGTGAATATGGAAAGCATCTTAATTGTGCTAGTATCCTACAGAGCCTATGGGTACTCAAGTGTCAAACTTAGGAAAAGAAAAAGAACTTGCCTCAATGTATTGCACAGGCTTTCGCCTGGAACTTCCTTGCTTCATTCAACTTCTGATCCAAAAATGAGGAATAATATCTCCACTACTACTGGTAGAGTTGCCCATCATTTTGTTTCGTTTTGTCTTTTGACTGTCTGTTTGAGAGGGTCTCATTATTTAGTGCAAGTTGGCCTGAAACTGTCTGCCCTTCTACTTCAGCCCCTTTAGTGCTAGGATGAGAGGCATGGACCAGCACCTTCAGGTGGACCTGCCCTTTCTGGCAGTGACAGAAGGGAGTACTTGAAGCTAAAAAGCAACAGAACTACCCTTAGATTGAAGGACAGTCCTGAGTTATGTCTACAACAAGCAAGATAAAAAAAATGACTCTGGAGTCTGGAGAGCCCTAAAAATATTGAAATTAACTAGTTTTGAGAATTTTTTATTTTTATTAGCATATATCAATTGTACAAAATAATCAAAACAATGCATTTCATTGTGGCATGTGTGTGTGTGT
>NC_022021.1:29380674-29392096 GCF_000317375.1 Microtus ochrogaster | reverse complement strand
GAGAGAGAGAGAGAGAGAGGCACATGTGAGTGAGCAGGTATGTTCTTCCGTGGGGAGCAGGCACGCAGAGGCAAGGGGAGGACATCACTGGCATTTTCCTCTATGGCTCTCTACCGTATTCTCTGGAAACGAGGGGTTGAGGAGATGGCTCAGTGGGTATGAGCACTTGCTGCGCAAGTTCAAGAATCGGTTTGAATCTGCAGCGCCCATGTAAAACCAGCTTAGCTAAAATGGCACTCTTGTGGCTTACATTACAGTTCATAACAGCAACAAAGTTACAGTTATGAAGCATCAACAAAATAGTTGTATTGTTGGGATCAGCACATGAGGAACTGTAGTAAAGGGCTGCAGCACTGGAAGGTTGAGATCCATTGCTCTATGGGCTTTACATCTATCATTCAAACAGCTGGGATGTGCTTCCCAGAAACCTTTTATACTTAAAGAAATTGTGACTTTTAACTGAGAACTGAGAAATATTCTCGAACTGAACGCTAATTAATTTGCCTTGAGAAATGTGAACAACAGGTCCCCTAAGATAATTTACCAAAATCTTACCAAAACTCTTTCTACCATGTTTTCTCCAAAAACAAAGTCAGAACTGCAGCTTTGAAAAGAACGCTTATCTTCTGTTGGTTGGCATCTATTAAACAGAAATAAGCACTTAGTATTTTAAATTTGTGGAGGAATCCACTTTAAGCCTTAGCAGGCAAAATAAACAGGCAGTTCAAACACAAGCATTGTTCATATGAAATGAATGAGAAGGGAAGGGAAAACTTGAGCTGGAGACTTTTAGGGGTGATATTCAAAATAGTATTGCATGCTGTTACGACATTGGCATTGACCTGTGTGGATGACCTCATGCCACCACAATGTGGGCTGCATGACCAGCTGGAGGGCTGCCCAGTCCTAACCGTGCTGCATTCCAGCAATCCCGAGCCGTTATTCTTTATCTGGAGTGGCCAGCGATGCTTTAGCAATCAAGATTTTCAGGGGTCTTATCGATTATCCTCGGTGTGCATTGTTTTAGTTCTTCTACTCCAAGAAAGTTGACTTTTATATTAAACTTGTTTTGCAAGATGAGAAAATCAAGCATGCAGCCCTCTGTCTGTAGACAGATGTGCTAAGGGTCCTGAGCACATCCCCATGACCTGGTAGTACTCCACCTGGATGGAGCCAGTGTTTGTCCACAGCCACTCCCAGTGTCCTCCCAGATAAAACATTCCTTCATCACCACTACTGCTAAGTAACATTAGCATTTCATTTAGCAGGTGCATATTGCTTTCCTTTTACCTCAACAATTAATGCTAAGTAATCATATAGAGCACCAAAATTGATTCAAAAAGGGGGGAAAATATATTTAAAAAAAGAAGGAAGGAAGATTAATAGCAAGACAACTTGTACTTGAAGTTTAGTCATATCTTTTTAAAATATTCCGACCAAAATCCATGAGATAATGAAGGCGATCCAACATTATTGTGATAATAATGTGCAGCTGAGGTATTTTGAAGAGCTTTCTAAGCTGACATTTCTTATAAAATGTGCGCTTTCAAATGAGAATCTTGTCAATTTATTCATACAGTGTCAGCAAATTACAGCGTATGAATAGTTAAAATGGTCAAAGCAAACAAAAATGAAAAGCAAACATTTTGGTTTTCCCATTAGGTTGAATACCCCTAATTAGGAAATCTGAGGTACTAAATTTTCCCAAATCTGAAACATTTTGAGCACTGATATAATATTGTGTATTCCTGGTCTCATTATAATGAGTCAAAGTCAAAATCATTAAAAATATTGTATACAATTACATTCAGATTATATACTCAAGGTGTATGTAACTCTGTGTACATGTCTTTTATGTTTAGATTTTGATCTCATCCTGAAGATATTAATTACATTATCTGCATTCAAATATTTAAAAAAATCTAAAAAAAAATCTAAGCAAACAAACAACTAAGCTGAAACACTTCTAGTCCCAAACACTTTGGAGAAGGAACGAGCTGTATAATTTTACCCCGAGGTTTCCTCTGAGACGTGTAGATCAGTAGACAGCTGGACTGAACTGGCATTTGGTAAATTTTCACTTTGCAAACCAGAGTTTGCATCAGATATCTGAAAAGGAGAGAAAATAAAGCCACCTGAAAGTTCATTAGAACTGCTCTGTCTAGAAACATCAGACAGACACCGGTTATAGCCACACGTTAAAAGGTTCAGTGTTCAGACACAGCCCCCAGCCCTTCCTGTGCCTCATTTCACATGCTCTTCACAGCTCGGTGCACTTTGTCCTTCTACTGCCCACAGCTGACAGCTGAGCCAGCTGACAGAGAGAACTCGGAGTCCTCACCCAAGTCACACAACCACATGGAAGTTAGGTACAGTTCTCTGATTCCAGAGACTGCGTATTTCATTATAATACCCACCAACTTGTGGCCTTTTGTTACTTCTCCCTACTTTATCCATTTGGGCTTATTGATTACTTCTGGATTAATGGGGGACTTTCCAAGGCTGTTCAGTCTCTGGAAATACCCTAAGAGCTTGGCTGTCACAGCCACCTGCCCGCTGTAAGAGGAAATCCGCTCACCTCTTCATTTCCCGTGGGTAACTGTGTCAATTTGAAACTGGTTTGAGCATGTATGTAATGTGCATGGTCTATACTGATTCCATACATGCGAGAGTGAGGGATTTCAGGGCTGCAGTAGGTCCAGCAGTAAAGAACTCATCAGGGCCAATGTTTACTGTGTTTTCTGGACACCTCTTTTCCCCCATGGGGATTTGCAGATGTGTTTTAGGGGTAGTTCATGTTTTCAAAGTCAGGTGGATTCTGTTTCCACTTGATTTTTTATACTTGTCAATAAAAATATTAATATTCCCTATTATACCAGGGATTAAAAAGCTGACAAATATCTAGAAGTGATCATGTGCCGTTAACCAAGGTCAAAGTATATGCCGATGATCTTGTTACTCAGATAGTTTATCCTTCAGTGTAAATGAGAGCCCACTCTTTGTCACCTGACATAGCTTTAGGTCTTCTGGTTTGATTTATGCACAGTAAGCGGACATTGTCTGCAGAATGTAGACTTTTTAAAATGTGTGAAAGCAGAGGGAGCGGGAGAAGGAAGGGGACCAGCTGGGGAGGAGGAGGGATGAAGGGCAAAATGAGATGCTATGTCTGCATGGAGATGCCACAATGAGTCCCATTGTGTTGTATGCTAAGTCAGATGAATTTACTTTCTAGGAGCCAATGACCAAACCCAGGTCTGTGCGCTTGCCAGACAAGTGCTCTACCACTGAGCAGAAGCCTCAACCTTGTAAAGGAAAATTTTTAAATATTTCTTTCACTTTTTAAGATTATAATTACCTCTTTCCTTTCCTCCCTCCAAATCCTCTCATATGCTCCTCTCCGCTCTTCTCCAAATTCACCGCCTCTTTTTTTCACTAATTGTTGTTACATACATTCTCGTATGTTTGTGTGTGTATGTGTGTATGTGTATTCCTAAATACATAAATACGACCTGCTTAGTCAGTCTAATGTTGCTTGCTTGTGTATGTTTTCAGGACTGACTGCCTAAACATGAGCTTACCAAGAACAACAGACATGCTAAAGTGGGCCAGGGCAGGGAAACTGAGGGGCAAGCCCATGAGGCTTCAACCCTAGACAAAGAAAACAGGCAACTAAGGAATGCTGAGAGCTGAAGAAGTAGTCTCCTCAGGGTTCATTAATACAAAAGGAAACCTTTTACAGACTGTAAGAAACAGTGTCGCCAAAGCTTATATTTCCATTAAACTTCTACATTAAAATAGTACCCAATGTGGTTTATAGTTCTTTAATTATTTGTGACAGTGAATATTCTTACTAAAAAGTAACAGTGTGGATGCCATTTTATCTAGTTTTGATATGTGTCAATAAAGAATATAAGATAATAATTCTATAAAATTCACTTAAGGATAATTTTCCCATTATTTACAAATTATATTAATTTAGTCAAACTTAAGCCACAGAATTTCATAGATCATTTGTCTATGGAACTTCAGAGTTCATAATGGAAGAGAAAACTCAGTAACAGGTATACCCAGTTGGGTTACTCTATAACTGGGAGAAATCTGTATTTATTAGACCTTTAAATTATGAAGAAATATTTGCGAACTGTTTTATAATTGAGGCAGAAAATGAAAAAAAAAGTGATAAGTAATGAGATGCAGTCACCAGGATCTGAGTTCAGTCCCCAGAAATTCAGGTGCAGTAGCAAACATTATAATCCCAGGGCTGGGCAGGCATAGAGGCAGCTCTCGGGATTGCTGGCCAGGAAGCCTGATTGTCAAACTCTGGGCCAATAAGAGACCCTGTGTCAAAAGCAAAGTGGAGGGTTCCTGGGGGATGCCACCCGAGGTTGTTCTCTGGCCTCCAAATGCACATACATGCACACACACACACACACACACACACACACACACACACACACACACGATGATATTTATAAAAGTCCTGGCAATAAAGAAATATCACAACACTTTAGATGTCATAATATATAACAAAAATTTGGTCTATACTTACTATACACACCATTCCAAAATTTAGTGAACTTTTCCTTACAAAATTTAAGACTGATTTAACACCATTCTTCCCAACATTCTTAAATGGATAAAAGTAATTACTAGATTGTATTTAATTAAAAATTTTAGTAATATATCAATTTAAAATTAAGAATGTTTTATCGTATAAACCACTTATCATTTTCCATGCGTTAATAATTGATTAACTTATTATTAAAATTTAGTGGGTCCCTCAAAATCATATCTTATAAAGAAGAGGATTTGGTGAAACTTAAGCTCTGTGTGGGAAACTGTGAATTCATTCTTGCCGGGCGGTGGTGGCGCACGCCTTTAATCCCAGCACTCGGGAGGCAGAGGCAGGTGGATCTCTGTGAGTTCGAGACCAGTCTGGTCTACGAGAGCTAGTTCCAGGACAGGCTCCAAAGCTACAGAGAAACCCTGTCTCGAAAAACCAAAAAAAAAAAAAAAAATTTGGAAAATGCTGACCAAGTTCACCTTCTTCTCTTCCCCAATAAGGAGAATATTGGGTGCCTGGTTTGGATAAGCACAGCAGTTACAATACAAGACTACTTCCATTCTGGTTGTTTTCCCTTAATCAAAATGGCTGTTAGATTTCTCGTCCCTGTATTATTGTCATTGTGTTCATCAAAAACCAAACCAAACCAGTCGAACAACTTCAAGAGTCTGAAATCAAAGGGCTGATGGAATAACTCAAATTCCAGCTGCCTAAGTTGTATCTCACTCCTCCAGAGTGTCACAGCTACAACTGCAGGCATTGGACATTCCAGAACCCCACGTCTGCATGCCCAAACAAAAGAGTATGCCTTTAGCAGAGCTTTACAGTGAGGGATTTAGACCCTTCAGTGTTTAGAAGAAAGAATTCTTATCTGTCCCTGGAGGCTGCCAAGCTCCCCTGCTCCACGCACTGTTATTCTGTGTATGCAATCTTGGCTGCTGTTATCTGTGAAGATGTCTGGTGTGACCTAAACTGGCAAAGCCTCACTATGACCTTGGACAACTAAGGTTGCAAAATCCCCTACTTATTTGAGCACAGGTTCTGGCCCCTGCCTGTATCATTGCTTCCCTGAATTTTATACTGTCAGCATTCTGGAGTTTCCACTTGGGAGTGACAGCACCCACAAAATCTGGTTCAGGGAACACTCTCCAATTTAATAAGATCACCAAGAGTGTTTCAGTGTCTCTCTTTCCAAAGGGAACTCCTTACCTTGTGCTTGATATTTTCCTTAATTTTGCAGGATTTCAATTCACCATGCCCAAATGTTTTGCTTATGTTTTTGCAGCTTTGAGCTTGAGGTGGCTGCAGAATAGCAGGTCTTAGAACATGCTCCGAAGGCCTCACAGAACCTTGAAAGAGCAGAAAGAAAAGATCAATACATTTTGATAAAATGCTCCTTTGTCCCTATTTTTTAACATGATGCTTTTTAAAAAATATCACAATTAAGTTTTTAGAGACTAGTCAAAGTCAGTGCAGCCCACGAATTGCCCGCCACTCAGTTCTTAACTAGCTTTTGCCAAATAAGTTTCTTTTGATTACATGGCTTGTCTATTCAAGTATTTTTACCTCCATGTTTTGTCACTCTGTCCTACCTACATACACCCAACATACCACACACACACACACACACACACTCACACACATTCACACACACACACACACACAGACAGACAGAGAGAGAGAGAGATTAAAATATGCAAAATAAACGAAGCTTATGGACTGCAGCCGATAGGGTCCCGAGTCTACCTACTGTTCTAAATAATTTAGAAAAGCTTACTTTTTTAATCATCTCTTTCCATCTTTTTCTAAGCATTCCTCCCTTGACACTTGGGGCTTATGCCGATATTCTGAGCTTCTTCACTCCTTTGTTAAAGCTTCCCTCCTTGCCATGTGGTTGCTTGTCCACAACATGTCTGACCTCTGTGTCAACCTCAATGGTTTTTTTATCCTCTCTATTCATCAGGCATCTAGTGGGGTTCTATAGCTTGCCTGCCCAATGTTTTTTTTCTAAACTCTAACACAATTTCCCTTGTTTCTCAAATACATTAAAATTTAATATTAATAAAATTAATTTAATAACAAATATTAATTTATTAAAAGAACAAATAAACAGACAGATAAAAGGTGAGAGAGAGAATTTTGGGGGTTTTGAAACTGAAGAGCCATACCTTGCTCTATGCTGCTCATGTCAATATTCCTTTGCACCAGACTTGATGTCATAAAAACATTGTTTTTCTTCACTATAAGAAAAAAGAATTTAAAAACCTTTAAAGTCTGTGAACTATTTTACATTTTTTGTAGAAAAGTTCTGTTCTGAGATCACCAGTAGATGTCGCTGTTGGTAGTAATACTGCTAAAGAGGGCTGGTCCTGTTAAAAATTGTGATTGCCAGGTAAATTTTGCTACCTACTTCTGCTCCTTTCTCAAAACCCTAAAATTAGACTTTTAAAGAAGAGGTAATCTTTTTTGTAATCATTAAATAGATTAGTGCTGTGAGAAATGTTGCAAATTGCAAATGCTGAAGTGATAATGAATCCTGTGTGCCTGGGTATAGCTCTCATAGGATGCTCTAACACTATCAGCACAATCTTTACATCCACTTTTAGGGGTACTTAGGAGAGAGATGAGGATGGCAGCTATGTCGATTAGGTTTGTTTTGTTTTTTGTCAACACAACAAAAGCTAGAGGCACTTTGGAAGAGTGAATATCAATTGAAAAGAAATATGTACAGAAAGATAGGCCTTTAGTAAGTCTGTGGGGACATTTTCTTGACAAATGACTAATGTGGGCGGGTTCAGCACACTATGGGCAGTGCCACCTCTGGGCAAGTTGAAGAAGCAAGCTGAGCATGCCAAAGAGAGTAAGCCAGGAAGCGGCCTTCCTCCATGGTCTCTGCTTGAGTTCCTGCCTCCAGGTTCTGCTTGCATTCCCGTCCTGACTTCCCTTTATGACAGATTATAAGCTGTCAGGTGAAATAAACCTTTGCCTCTCCTAAGCTGGCTTTTCTCAGTGTTTATCCACAGTAACAGAAACCAAACAGAAATGACAACAATAATGCCAGATTGTCTCCTTAGGGTGTGTTGCTGGGTAGGATTGGTCACGGCTGCAAACATGGGATGTCTGTGCTTCTCAGAGGGAGGTACTGCCTTGATTCTGCAGGGGCTGGCATCTGACTAATGGAGATGACAAGGGAATAAGAAGCATTTCTTTGAGGTGTTCTTCAGAGCATCATCTCATAAAGGCTGGAATCAAATTGCTGCTCTGACCTAAGCTAAATTTGGTAGTCTTTAGCATCTTTATTTCTTGAAACAGAACAAGTGGATCACATAAATTGTACTATTTTTTATCATTTCCAGCACCATTTATGATTCATAAAGTAGAAATGCTGCTTACTACCGATTAGGGTACTCTGATTTGTTCATCCTTTATATATCTGATTTTTAAAAATGAAGTAGTTATATAGATAAAGTAAAGCTATCCCTTGGCTTTATGCAAAAACAAGTGAAGCAGATTAGCTGGGATTAGCTGGGATTACTGGGATTAGCTTCCTCTCCATTTCTTTACACAATTTGCCATGTGGATCCAGAGAGTCTGTTGTTGCTCCTGTGACTGAAAAGTGTCTGATACACTGTTGCTCAGTCATGATTATAATTACTGTTACTAATGTCCATTGATTGGTTTGAGGACTCTGCAGTTCTTGGATAGAGGACAATCAATCAAAAAGACAAAGCAAACTGTTTTCACCTTGTATTTCTTCCTTGCATAAAAGTACTGCTCACGGCACAAAGGGCGTAAGCCCTACTATGAAGAGAATTCTTGAAGTAAGACTCTTTTTTTTAAAAAAAATTAATTTGCCTTGGAATAATACTCTTGTACACTGTAAAGATGTGTCACTCATATTGGTTTAATAAAATGCAGATTTTCCAGTAGCCATGGAGGAAGTATAGGCAGGGCGACCAGACTAAGAGAATTCTGGAAAGAGGAAAGACAGAGACACAGTCTTCAGCCAGATGCAGAGGAAGCAAGATGAGAATGCCTTACTGAGAAAAGATACCAAGCCATGTGGTTAAACAGAGATAAAAATTATGGGTTAATTTAAGTTGTAAGAGCTAGTTAATAATAAGCATGAGTTAATTGACTAAACCATTTGTAATTAATATAAGCCTCTGTGTGTTTCTTTGGGACCAGATGGGACAGAAACTTCCATCTACAAAATTCCCAACTGACTCAGCATGCAGTGTATAACAGAATTTGTCTTTAAATATAGGCATCTGTTTATTTCATATATGAAGTCCTAAAACAGTCCAAGCTCAAACTTTTTGCCAAAAAAATGAATGACACATTTCACTGTCTGGATCTGTGAGGTCAATAATCTTCAGACAGCCCTCTTGTGTCTGTGACTGTGACTTCTCTGTCTGGATCTGTGAGGTCAATAATCTTCAGACAGCCCTCTTGTGTCTGTGGCTGTGACTTCTCTGTCTGGATATGTGAGGTCAATAATCTTCAGACAGCCCTCTTGCATCTGTTCCTGTGACTTCTCTCTGATTTGTTGGTCACACTATTAGCATCTTTTTTTTTCCTTTATGAAACTGGCTAGGTTCTAAGTTTTTTCTGAAAGACTTATTTATTATATACAGTGTTCTGTCTGCATGTATGCCTGCAGGCCAAAAGAGGGCACCATATCTCATTACAAATGGTTGTGTTGCTGGGACTTGAACTCAGGACCTCTGGAAGAACAGCCAGTGTGTGCTTAACCACTGAACCATTTCTCCAGTCCGACTATTAGCAACTTATGATGTCTGAAAAAGAAAACTCATCATTGATAAGAATGATTTTTGAGACATCAGAGTGTCAGGAGTGAGGCTCTAGGAGCCTGTCATTACCTGGTCCAGAGGGGGGGAAAGTTGGGGCATCAGTGAATGATGAGGACCTCAGGCATGTCTGAGACAAAGCTGCCACTGAAAGAAGATTCAAATGCAGGCCATTAAGAAGTGTATCTTCTGTCTAGTTTGATGGGGATTCTGTTCTTTGGAGAAAGATTTAGATCTCCAATTCAAAAAAAAATTATTTTTTATATTTTTATCAATCGAAACAAAGACTACCTCTGATGATCATAAATTAACTTTATTTTCACTGGACTCAGTAACTATTTCTTGAATGTATTAGACATTCTTTGAACTCATACTGAGTGGAGATATATGTACATAAATTGCTCCTTTACACAGTCCAAAGACAGTAAAGCCCGTTAGGCACAGCAGCCTCAGGTATGTTAATGTGTGCATGGGCAAACTGTTCTCAACTGGCTCAGAATACAGTGTATGATGAAGTTCTTCTCAAAGCACTGGCATGTTCTTATTTTGTAGGTGCTTGCTTTTAAATGTCCAGTTGGAAAATTTGTTTTTTAGTAATTTCACATGCAGAATAATAGTCAAACTATACCTACCTCCCGGAGACTCGGAATCTGTACTATAAAGTGTGACAGATGAAGACCTTATGCGTTTTCTTGAGAAACCACTGAATTCTGAAAGAAATTCAACAAGAATTGTATTTAGAGTAACACACAGCACGAGAGTAGAATCAACCACTTTGTCTGGGTAGGTCATCATTTCACAACGCTCTGACTCGTGGAGCCCAACATTAAATACGAGGGGTCTTAGATGATTATAAACCTACAGACACCATATTAGCATGGTTAGAAACGAATCTTGTGCAGAAAACTATATACAGCCTCAAGTTCAGCCTAGAATCACAGAGGCTATGCTCATGTCACTGTTCTCGGGTATCTGCCTGTCGCCTTTCAAACAATCCATTTGCATGCCTAAAATTAAGTAAAACCATTACGTCTTATAGAGTCGGTGTCACAAGCCGCAAATGCTCGTGCTTTACTTATTTTCTTTGTATGAATATTGGGGTTTGGGGTTTCACAACACAGGACGTAATTCGTTACCATGTTCTGCCATTTCATCCAGGCTGTCTTCTGCAGGTCTCTGGAAAGACACAAAAAAGCTGCAAATTTGCTGTTATTGCATTAATTCCCCACCCTGCCTCTGTATAAGAGAATTTCAGGAGCCAGGGCTCTTCAGCTCATGGGGACAAAGTGACACGCTACAGTTTCACCAAGAACATGGCAACAGAGTATAACCCAGTGGTTATAGATTTCAGTGGTTGTCGAATCTTTTCTGAACACTCATTTAAAATGTAGGTTTTTGAGGCACCTGCTCTCATGATTCTAAAGTGGTTGATCTGGAGTAAGAATCTGCTTTTTGAACAAAGGAGTAAAGGTAGCTTATTTTGTGATCAGTTCATTAACAACTGCATGTAAGAATGAATTCTCACAACCACAATAAGGTAATGGGTGGGGACAGCTAATCCTCCAACTCCTACGGTTCTAGGATGATGTTTCCACATCAGATAGACTCTATAAGCCCTTTCAAACTAATATTGCATGCTGGAGTTTTTATACCCAGTTTTAGGATCTTTCAGTAGCAAGGACCTAAGGAGCTATTTAACTTTCCTAATCTTTTTCTGTTTCTTTTCTTTTTTTTTTTTTTTTGAAAATCACCGTTTTTAAAGCCATTTCAAATAAGCATATTATTTTAGGCAAACCACTTTACTACAACTTAGAGATTTCAACCAAACTGATGTCTCTGAGTCTCAACTCCAAGAGCATTCAGGTAGTGGAGAAGGTCAAAATAAAATCATGCAGCTACCATATCAACTACCTCCTTAAAGTATGACTTATCGAAACCAGAATGGTTTGATCTTACCTTGAAAGTGTATTCTCCTTTCTCAAAAACAAATGTTGGTTGAGCAATGACATATTTTTCTGCAAAAGAAAGGAGTGTTCAAGAATTCAAA
>NC_022021.1:29366741-29380306 GCF_000317375.1 Microtus ochrogaster | reverse complement strand
CCTTGTGAGAGGAGGTGTGTCACAGGAAGTGGGCTGTGATGTCTCAAAAGCCCATGGAAGCCCACTGTCTCTGCCTGCTACCTGCCAATCAGGATATGAGCTTTCAGCTACTGCTTCAGCATGATGCTTGCCTCCCTGCGACCATGCCCTCCACCATGATGACCATGTACGAACCCTCTGAAATTGTAAGCCAGTCCCTAACTAAATGCTGTCCTTTATAAGTAGCCTTAGTCATATGTCTCTTCAGAGCAATAGTAACCCCAACTAAGACAGCAGACTTTGAGGTTCCAAGAGAAGGGTGGCATCACTAGTCCTCTTTCTCTTCCTCTCTCCCTCCTTTGGTCCCTCCCTCCCTCCTTCCCTCCATGTCTCTCACTGCCTTGTGGTCATGGATCAAGATGTGAGCTCTAAGGGACTCTAACCTGAAACCATTAGCCAGATTAAAGGCTTTATTTTTAATAAGTTGACTTGGTCGAGGTGTTTTACCACAGCAGCAGAAGAGTATCCAACACTTACCTTAGATAAAATGCAGATAAAATCCAATGAATATAGTTAGTAACAGAAATAATACTCAGGGAAAGTGATAGTATGTAAGCAAGGAGAAAGATAATCTCTTTAAGGAACATGTGCTGGTTGTAGGTGCAACTCCTCATACAGTAAAACAACAACAACAAAACCACGCTGTAAGAGTTCAAAGAAAACTAAACAGAATCACTTGTCTTTAGAACCTCATCAGGACAGTGTTTAAGAAATCTTTAAGAATAAAAATTTCAATAGGTAAGAAAACTCATCTGAGAATAGTTCTATTTGCATTGTATCTTAAGGTGCAAGCAGCTGGGCACAGTGAATTATGCCTATATCTCAGCTCTCAGGAGGTGAAGACAAGAGGATTATGAAATAATTACCAGTATATTGTCTTGGCATGCATTTAAAATGCATGGGTGCACTAATTGTATCCCTCAGCCTAATAAAACTCAATCTGAGGAATTTGGAGACTGGAGACCCTGTCTCAAAACAAATCACAACCTGCATACAGAAGAGGCAGACATGCACTGTGTTTCATCCATGAAATAATCCCTCAGATTTATATTTTCTTCACTGGAGTGGTCATATACTAAACCATATTTTCAATATTTAGGTTAAAGATTAATCTTACACAAAATTACAAAGTACATAAAACTCTGCCAGCCTTATTAATCTTTCCTCTATTCTCTTCTCCCTCTCTCATTTCCTTCCTTAATTCTTTTTTCAGTGCTGGCAACTGAATCCAAGGTCTGGGCAAGCACTCTACCAGCACTGCGCTTACTGAGACAAACCTCAATAAGTTGCCTAGGATGGCCTTGAGTTGGCTTTTCCTTACTCTGCTTCCCAAGAAGTGGGAAACATGGTCCTGCAGGAACTGGCCTGGCTTCTTTGGATTTTTTTCATCTTAGGTAAGACAATGGAGAGAAATCCATTTGTTCTAAAATGTGCATGAATGATTGATAACATTTTTAACTATCATCACTCTATAAATCTTAAGAAGTATTGTGTAGGAGTTAAAACTTGGACTCTGGTGTTAGGAATGCTGAGTACAACTTGGCTCCAGAATTAGGAACATAGAGCTAAATGATGACAATATGTTGTTAATGAGCCTAAGTCAAACATCAGTCGAAGCTGTCTCCTTTTAGCAGCCGTTATCAACATACTGTCAGTTCTCTGATGAACTGATTTTCATCCCCGAGCCTAATAAATAAAGCTCTGGTTGAAGAATGTTGAGAAACGATCACGCAATCACTGTGTACATATCCACAAATTTCATTCCTCATGAACACATCCTGTAAGTTAGTGTCTAAAACTCTACCACAATAACTAGTAATTCCCCCAGGAACCAGTTGATCTAGAATAACTTCCTCTTCCATGCCACTGAGATACATTATTCGGTTCTTATACACCATCTTCCCGCTATCTTCCCTGAGAACCAAATGACCTCCCACCATGTGGAGACTGCTTTGCAATTCTGGCATTCTTATAATATGGAACTTTGATTAATTCTTTGTTCTTTTATAAAATAAAAGAAACTGCATTGGATTTGAGCTATATGATTCCGTAGTGACTGAAAAGAAACAGTTCCAGAGAACGTACTATAGACATTCATTATGAATTAGAATGATAAATTCTCTCTTGTGAAATAGCCTTATGGCTACTATTAAAACAATATAACTTCCTCTAGTCCTAGGTAAACAATACCTTGACTTCCCCTCTGTCAAAACATACAATTGAAAACAGGCAAAATAACCTTCAGTGGTAGCATTAAGAAGTTTACCGTAAAGACTGCTTGTAGCTTGGAGGATGTATTGTAAAATACGTTGGCTATTTGTCAGTTCAGCAAACATTGAGAATCATTTTTTTGTTAGGACTAGGGTAGGTGCTAGAGATTCATAGGTTTATAAAGCTGTGTTAGTGTTGGCGCAGCCTCCTTTCTCTCCTTGACACTGCCTACCTAGCACATGGATTAAAACAGTCTTCACACTTTGTTCTAACTAGGTTTTTCTCAAGTCTATACAATTTTCTTTCTTTTTTTTTCAAGAAAAGACTCTAAGCATTTATTAGCTCAATGGGCCTGTAGTAGGATGACCCAGAAGGAGAATTTAAAAATAAGGAAAAAGCCCTTAAAATTATATTTTAAAAATATAGTGTTTTCCCTCTGATAACATCATGAATGAGCACCTTTACTCTATGGAGATGTATTGTGAAGTGTCAAAGGCATGTTTAAGACTCTGGGTTTGTGGTGAAGCAGTGCATTGAGATGGGAATGGCAAAGCCTATTCCATCATCTCTTGTTCTGGGGGGGCAAAAGAAATAGAAATAATGTACCTGGAGTCCTAGCAACCCCATCAGGGCCAAGCCCCATCATCTAAGTCCATCCACTAGAACCTACTTATAAGGTTTTTACCACCTCCTACTCATGCTTCCTTAGGGACTAAGTTTCTAACCTATAGGCAATAGGAAATAACTGGGATCCAAACCATAGCATTGGTATAAAGCCAAGACAGGTCTGCCAGCACAAATTATGCTCTAAATGGACACTATGTACCATCTAGCACCATGCCAAGGAAAATCTGTATAAATGACATCTTTTTCCAACCTTGCTGATTCATCATATGTACACATGCACTTCTAGTCCAGTTGAAAATCAGAACACGCAGCAATAAAGAGTTTTAAGCAGTGGCGAGGTGGCATGGGACCACAGAGTCACAAAAACCAAAGAGAAATGAGAGCAGCAAGATTTTGGATCTGGAAACATAAAGATAGGTGGTACCTGATTTAGTAGGCCAGGAAAGCTGAACTGAAAGCTCAGGATAGCAGTGGGGATGCAGAACGGGACCCAGTGCACCATGCCCCAGGAACACCCCAATTCAAATAGATAGAACCAAGAACTTCTAGAAGAAGAAAAGAAATTGGGCTCAAGATAGGAGTATCTAGCATATATTGGCAGCAAAGTGACTTAATTGTCCTACTCCCAGCCTATCAGAAGTCCGAGGTCTTCACCTTTATCCAGGACACTCATCTAAATCCCCTGGCAAGAGCTCAGCTCAGTGTTGTCTGCACATGTGGTGGCTCTGCTTCTCAGGACCTTCCAGGGCTGTGGCAGTGTTTACAACAAATATGCAACGTTCCCGTTGTTTAGGGTGAATTAGAAGTTTTTGCCTCTATTTTCTATTTCCATATGTTTAGTTGACACCCAATCTGTTGAATATACCTCCCTCCAC
Source organism: Microtus ochrogaster (assembly GCF_000317375.1). Lineage (NCBI taxonomy): Eukaryota > Metazoa > Chordata > Mammalia > Rodentia > Cricetidae > Microtus > Microtus ochrogaster. The sequence goes on along the minus strand of NC_022021.1, from coordinate 29,376,554 downwards.
TATAAAAGTAGCTGGTGATTTTACTGATGAGTCATCTCAGAGGAAGGGATTTGGATCCAGTGGACCACAAGGAGGATCTTGAAGGTAGAGGAAACTTAGAGTGAAGCAGCTTTAGCCTGAGTCTGAAAGCCTAGTGACCGTCAGGTTTCTGCTACTTGGTTCCCCAGCCTAGAAACAGTATTCTTCTCATGGCAGCTTGGTAGTTGAGGGTATGGAGAAACTAGTTTTGAGGTTTTATGGGATTTCTGTGTGTGTCAATATGTGTCTCTGCATTTATATGTGTTTCTTGAGCTTTTTCTTTGGCTTTTTCTTCTGTTTGTCCTCTTCTGGTTTGTTTCTTTTGTTTTATCTCATTTTATTTTATAGTTATTATTTTTTAAGTGCCTACTTGTATCCTAATGAGAGACAAAAGAAAGATTTTGGTGGGTGGGAAGGGTCTGGGAGGAACTGGGGGAAGGGAAACCATAATCATAATATATTGTATTTGGTACTAAAAATGTTTTCAATAAAAATTACAAAAGCAAAATAGCCAGCAGTGAATTAATGAAAAGAAAGGGCATCCTCATGTTTTTAAGTTTATTTCCTAGTGCTTTCTAAAAATATTTATTTTTATTAAATGAGTAAATTTGGTTTTTCATGAATTATACAACAAACTGCACTGCATATTTCAACATCAAGAGACTATTCTTTGGATAAATGTCCTTTCTTCCTTCCCTCATCAGGGCAATAGCAAACACATGAAATGCTTATGCAAGTCCTGACTTGTCTCCCCCTGTTCACCTTTTGGAATGTTTAACTGGATATGGCCCCAGCAAACACTGTGAACATTAGACCTGGCTGAGTTCTCTGGCTTCTCCTTTCTGCACTGGCACAGTACTAAGACTTACAAGTTTGCATCTATTTTAGCTCTTGTAAACCATATTTAAATATAGTCCTATTTGACAAATGAGTAAATGATCACCAGGAGCCCGGGATCCAGTGTTGCATCTGTATTCCTGCACAGCGATTGTTGCCACTTCAGTTATGCAAAAGGAGTCTCTTCCTTTTACTGTTACATGTTCATATTCTGACTCTCAGGACTTTGTTCCAGAGTGCGTGCAGGTAAATAATAATGACTCTAGCCACTCGATATGCTGAGCCTCGGCAAAACAGTAACAAGAGAAAATATTACCTTTTGCAAGAATATACCCATTTCTCCATAATTTGAAGGTGCTATTTTGTTATTAAGAAGACTGCTGTGCTGTGTGCCTCTGTGAGAAGGGCTCCTGTAACCTTAAATGTGTTTATTAGAGCATCTGTGGGCCTCTGGAGTGATAGATAATTCTAGAGTGATCCGCTTGCTCTTTCTCTACACCATTGCCTCGTTTGGGCCTGAGGGCTAATAAAGATGCAGACTGTGTCCCTGGATGTGCTTGGTCAACCAGTACCATTTGGAAATACATATTTCATTTGACAGCATCTGTAATCACGTTTTCCCTGAGAATAGCTCCCAGTGTGAAAAGCTCCCATATGCTGTAATGGAGCTCACTTTGCTGAGGGAGAGAGGAGCAGAAATACAATCTACGTTTCGTGGGATACTGAAGATGTTTCCTGAGCAGACTCATGGGTTCAAAGTGCCTTATTCTTAATGTTAATCTCAACTAATTGTCCATTAGTGTTTATGTTAAAATTAAGCACATAATTTTGATGCAAAAATATCTTCTTCATAAGAATTAAAGCACTATTCTAAAGGACTACTGATCGGTTACCATATATTCATGCATTGAATTCAGATAAACTACATCCTTCCCTCTCAGCAGACAGATAACACTGTTTTTAAATTCCTTCATGATTCACAAAACACAGTCATGATGAAGATAATGAATGTGAGTTTCTCAGGTTCCTAAAGCCCATCCAACTCTGTCTTGAGTCTTTGAGCAAGCGGCATAGCACAGTGCTCTACTGAAGTCAGGTCCTTGCAGGTCTAGCCAGCAGAAAGGAAGCCAGCCTGCCACCGTTTATGTGACCTGAAACTTTCTCAGGAAAGTTGAAAATAGCCCTTTAGGTGTAATATCTCATGATCATTGGATTCTCAGAATAAGTCAGTCTTGGAGGATCAGAAAACATTATTCTAATTGTGTGATGACATTTTAGTTATTCTTAGTGGTGAAGTACACAGAGCAGAGCATTTGCCACTTTAACATTCTAAGGGTGTAAAATGGCATTAACTGCACTCACATCACTGCTAAGGATCACCATAACCCTCTCCACAGAACTTCCTTCACATCCTTCACCCAAGACCTGGCTTCATTTAACAGTAAATGCCTCATTCCATAGCTTTTCCCTGGCCCTGAAAACTACCGTTTACTTTCTGGCTTTGACATTTCCACAAACTTCAGAGAAGTGGGGTATTCAATTTGTCTTTTAAATTTGTCAGTATTTGTATTTAAAATTGTGTGTGTGAAAAAAAATTGTGTGTGTGTGTGTGTGTGTGTGTGTGTTGTGTGTGTGTAGCACAGTGTACTCATGGAGGAGTTGGTACTCTTTTTCTACCATGTGGGTCCCAGAATGGGAATTCAGGTCATCAGACTTGGTTGCAAGTGTCTATACCTGATAAGCCATCTCCCTGTCTTTTTTATATGTCTTTTATAGCTAACTTATTTCACCTAGTATAATGTCTTCATTCATATAGTAGCAAAGGCTGAATAATGCTCAATTACCTATCTGTCTGTCTATCTATCTGTCTGTTTGTCTATCTCTCCATCCATCCATCCATCCATCCATCCATCCATCCATCCATCCATCCATCCATCCATCCATCTACATACCTACATACCTACGTACCTACGTACCTACGTACCTACCTACCTATCTTTCTCTCTCAGGGGGTGATGAAGTGCATAGAATATTTACAGCTTTATTTTAGGGGTATAAAGTGACATTAACTGCACTATACTATATAACATACTGCTTTTTTAACCTATTTGTTCATTGATGATATTTAAGTCAGCAATTCCCCATTTTCTCTTTCCTTATTTCTTTGATGCATTTGGCTCCATACATCTAACATCTATATGCCCTCACTAATATCCCATCTTCTACTGTCATTTCTTCTTTATCCCCCTCGTCTTACACACTCATTGTGTTGTCTACATGTTTAATGTTAGAATTGGTATGCGTCAAGTCTATTTTCTTCTATGTATGCTGCATTGGTGACCTAGTCATGTGAGGCTTGTGTAACTACTGAGCTACACACTGGTCCCTAAATATTCTGCTATGTTCAAATGAAATTAATCTGCAGTTACCACATCTTAAATTCCCTATCCATATGAGGTGTCAGCTCTTACATAGCTGTACACAGATGCAGTTCTTTGTCCTAACCACTGACCTTGTGCACAGTTTTCAGTTCTAGTTTAAGACTTGTGTATAATGTTTGTGGGACTAAGTGATCTTTGAAACCTTGACACGTAGCAATTTACGAATGCCAACCACTTGAATGAACTATTTAGAGAGTAGATCTTTTCCTTTACTAAGGGTGTGCTATGATCAAGGACAGTAGCAGTATTTTAAGCTTAAGTCTGAGAGTGGGAGACTTGCTCACAGAGGCAGAAGGAAGTTCACATGTCTATGATACATTTTAGATTTTTTTTCGTTCTTTTTCTGTGTCTTTAAATTTGTGGCTACACTTGTTTCCTATAACTCCCTCCAGACTTTGCTGATATTGCTTCACAACCAAAATAGTCACTCTCTTTAGTTAAGTTTAGCTTAATTTCATTCTCAAAATGAAAAGCAGTGGAAAAATATCTTAACTCTACCCATATTTGAGACTGAAACACCTTATAAATGAAGTTATCTTATTAAGTAAAAAAAATTCATAGTCAGCAGTGCTAGTGTGTCTTGCCTGTGGTTTGCTTATTAACACACCTACGGAAATGCACATGAGCGTGCACACATCTTTATATACAACCCCATTCTCTGCAGATGACTAAGAATAACCCAGATAACCCCAGATCAAAATGGTCTACTTTTAATCTTCTCAGACTTTTTACTTATTTTGCTCTTTCTCTTTAAATGGCAATGCCCTGCCCTCTTTAAAACTTGTGTGCTGTTTAGTTAGCCATTCTGTGGATTTAACCATGGTCCTCATGCTGGCTAGGTAAGTGCTCTTCCACTTAGATGTGTTTGTAGTCCTCCTTTTCTTACTTTACTTTGAGACAAGATCTCGCTAAGTGGCCCAGGTTGCCTTTGACAGAACTCGCTCTTAGGCCAGCCAGACTTTGAGCTTGGTGACTCTTTTACTTCAGTCTCTGGAGCAGCTTGGATCATAAGCATGTGTCACCATACCTACTATATCCTAGCGTCTAGCAAACTGTATTGGAACAAGAGAAGATTTGATGCCAATTGCTTCAGGATGTCATGGCTCAAATCCCTCCAGATCATTGTCCCTGGCTGAAAGTCTAGATCATATTCCTATGTGCATTTAGCTGGCTATCACCATCCCTGGCAGGTGAGGCGTCTGGTCCCTAGGTAGAAGGAATGCGACTTTAGAAAGAATAAAGTGTTTAGTACATTTTAAATCCTGACTTTTGGGTATTTTGCTAGATTTTCCCATCTATTTCATTAAAAAGCAACTCAGGTGTGAAATTTCCTTTGCCAAAATGTTGATTAAAATTTCAAGCCGAGTTAATGATTTAATAGAATAGCTGACCCAACATTTGAAATGTCGTCTCCTGTTTAAGTTAGAAAAGAAAGCTGGGCCTGGGACTGTAGCTCTGTAGCTGAGTACTTGCCTAGCGTACATGAGACTGTCAAAAACAAAAGGTGAATTAATTACAATAGTGACCATTATTCAGCCCCTTTTAAGTTTGTACATTTGAAGAATCAAAACCAGAACCATTTCTCTCAAGCCATTTTGGTCAAGTTAAAAAAAAATGGTGCATTACTTTGCTTAATACTTCATAAGATGTAAGACACGGGTTCTCAGCATTAAACAAAACTGCTAGCCTGGCCCGCAAGTTGCTGGCGTAGGGCCCATAGGTTTGCAGTGACACAGTTATATTTTCTTACCAGTTTTGTTTAGACTAAAAATTACCCTCCTGATTTCAACTGGATGCCCTTCAAATCCACATAGAATTTAACTGGTGACTTAGTAGCGGCCTATTTGAAGCAACCAAACCACAGAATGAGTTCAAGGGCATGAGCCACCAGGGCAACTCTTTTGCAAATTTACCTGAGTGTGGAACAGGCAGTGAGGATGGCTCAGTCAACCCAGACTCAGGCCTGACTCAAGGTTATCTTAGCTACCTTTTGTAATGAAATAAACAAAGTGCTTAGTGGTATCTGGACTATAACTAATGTTCCATAAACACAATTTGTCTATAGGTGATATGTGAATGCTGTGGTGTGGTCTAAGATACAAAGCTACTTTTCTGCTCTCAAAAAGGTTGTAAAGCATTACCGCATTAGTGCTTGTCTCCTCAAACCACAGGATCTTGTAAGTCCCTCACATAACACAGAACAGAAAACCAGGATTACGGTTACATTAGGACTGTGTTCCCTTCCCCACTTGTGGCCGCACACGGGTACGTGGGCTGTAGGTATGCCCAGGCCTTACCCTTCATCCCATGGGGCCTCCAGCCTCCACCTCTGAATGCTGTGCAGACTTTATCACTGTTGTATGTATGTCTGATAGCAGAACCCATGAGCCTGCACTATTCCCTGTGACAGCTGCAACTGGCTTCAGAAGACATCAGCATAGGTTTATGATTTACGCTGAAGGCTAGCCAAAGTTCACTACCTTTGGTGGTATCCGATGACACACTGGGGTATTTGTCCCCAAGGGGCTATTTTCAATAGCAAGCAATTCTCATTACTAGCGCCACACTTATCTATCTCAGTGTCAGAAAATGTGAGAGTTCCTGCAGCAAGTGTCAGAAATAAATTTGTATTGAAATTATTGACATTCAAGAACCTTGGATTATCTAAGCTATTTTGGCAGCAACTCCTAGTCTTGCACAAATGGATGGAAGGATATGGCAAGGCACAGAGTCTGTATCCAGGTTCAGTGTCCAGTGTTTTTACTGCAAAGTCCAGTGTGCATTACTGAACAGAAGACTTCCTAGCTACTGACTAACTGCGCAGAACACTGCCTGCAGAATGCTGTTTTGTCTGAGCAAGCTTAATAGAAAAGATGTAACAGATTACTAAAAGCAAAGGAAGTTTGGAGCATCACATTAACTATTTCATTCTTGTTTGCACATAAATGCTTGCTTGATAAGTGCCCGCCAGTCCAAAAGAGCTTGGCCTAAGACTTACCTTATTTTAACATGGCAGTGCAATTGTCAGGGAATAAGTTTTTACCTCATCTCTAACTTTTCGGTGGTTACCTCTCCACAAAAAAGCCAAGGCTGTAAATGACTAAAAGGTCCAAATTAGTATGTAGTCATCTCGTTCAGAATCAAAACCAAAGACCGTATGTAAGTGCCTTTCATCCCTTCTCTCGGCCCTTACTCCGTCCTTAACACCCACGTAAGCCAACTCGGGCCTCAAAGCACTGGTATCAAAGTGTGACCTGCAGCAGCTGCAAACAGCAGATGAGAACATGCTAGAAAGGAAAATTCTCAGCCCCACCATCCCCCTCCCCCAGACATTCTAGGTGGAAAGTCACCATGGGGAAACCTAGCGGCGTCCAGCAACTGTGCCATTTGATGGCTGGTTGGTTAGCTTTTGAGTCAAAGCCTTGCTTTGTAGCCCAGGCTAGCCTGGAATTTGCAATCCTACTGCTGGCTCTCAAGTACTAGGTGCAACCCCAAGTTTGTGAACCCCATCTGACACACCGTTATATAATAGCCCCCCAGTTATCTTCAGATATTGTTGTGAGTATTCTGTTTTGTTGTCATGGTCTTAACCCTGCCCTAGGCTCAATTTATCATGTGTGTAGATGGTCATCCCCGTACATGCAGGCAGCGGGGTAGTGAGCTTGTGCTAAAGCCAGGGAACGAAGAACAAAAATCTCATGCAGACTCTAACTCATCAGCCTCCCTATCTGTACTTTTGCACCATCTAAACCCAGAGGGCTGCGCCCCCAGTGCTGCGCAGCTTTCTCCCTCACTTCCTGCAGGTCTCTGAACATTCCTCTTTCTTAGTGAGTCCTGCCTGGCTGTTTAAGGAGCACCGCCACTAGGACACACTCTGTCCTTTCCAGTCTCTTTCTCTGTTTGTAGAAGAACCACGTAAACCACAGATCTTAATTCTTTCCTTACTGTCTGCCTTTTGGCCTGTTAGAAAGTGGTGTCAGGTGGGCAGGACGTTCTGCCTGCTTTGCCCTCTAGTACCTTAAGAAAGTACTTCATGCCAGAGGTTCAGAAAACATCTATTTAATAGAATGAGTGAGGTTCTTCATGAGTTTAAGCAAGAGGAAGAAGTTAAGAGGGGGAAGAAAGTTCATGAAATGGTCCATTTTTGCTGTTTGCTACAAGAATATTAATGAGATACCATGGATTTAATGAAAAACCTGAATTTTGAAAAAACTTCAGATGCCATTGACTCTAAATGATGTTCTATGCCAGACAGAGGCCGTATAAAGCAAAACGCTAAGGTCTCTCCCTAGCTATTTGGGGTGGGGGGTTCGGGGGATCAAATTTAATGCTTTGTTCATGATTATCACATAGCCCACAACTAATCTCTACCCCTAGCCCAAACTGTGAGACAGTGTTTTTTTTAAATCATATTTCAATTTATCTGTCTTAATCTCATTACTTTGCTAATTTTATGTTACTGTGCTATTAACATAGGAGTTCTCAGCTCAGGGATAATTTAAACAACAAAGTGGTACTAATTAGCAAGCTCATATAGAGTAATGGCTCACATTTCATACTGGAGGCTTGATAGTTCCTGAGCTGAGCTGGGGCCACACTGCCAATAGGATATGTTCTTTCTTCTTCCACGAATAATTGAAATTCACCAGGACACTCCAGTTCCTTCATTATTCACTGAAGTTGCCAAGAGAGGCCTGGAGGCAACTTTAGAGAGCAGAGCCTTCCAGGCAGTCTCACATTTAAAAGCACGGAAGGACAAATCACATACAATAGAATGCATGGGTAAGTTGGACAACTGTATATCCTCAAGTAACCAAACCTCCATCCTGATGTAAGGCATGTTCGCTACCCAACAAGTTCCTTTATTTCCTGTTTGAGTATTTTCCCTACCTTGGGAACAACTGTTGTGATTTCCGTCACCATGGCCTAGTTTTGTTTAAGGATTTCATGTAATTAGACATATCATTTTATCTATATGTAATTAATGTATGATATAACACATCATAAACTTTTTGGTGTTTGGTTTATTTTGACTCAAAACAGTATTCCTCGGACTCACCTTCATGACTGATTATATCAGTGATCCAGTTCTCTCTACTAAATGGTATTCCATCTATGAATACACACAGTGTGTTTATCTACACACAGCCATTTATAAATAAAAACTGCTTTGTGCATTCATTAATTTTATACTTCCCAATGGAAGTGATGGTTCATAGAGCTAACTTTAAAAACAAAACAAAATAATAAAATAAAACTACTAACTCAGTTTTCAAACTGATTAAACCACTTCACAACAGCGTACAAGTTCTCCACATCTTCGTTCAAATGTCATGTTATTAGTGGTTTAAATTTTAACACCAGGGTGGGGCGGTGGTGGTGCATGCCTTTAATCCCAGTACTCAGGAGGCAAAGGCAGGTGGATCTCTTTGAGTTCGAGGCCAGCCTCATTTACAAGAGCTAGTTCCAGGATAGGCTCAAAGCTACAGAGAAACCCAGTCTAGAAAAACCAAAAAAAAAAAATTAACCACCATGTTTACATTAGTTATCTTTCATACTGTGGCAAAATAGCACCAGTTCTCCAGTTACCCGTTTAGAAAGAGGAGAAATGTATTCTGGCTCACAGGTTGAGAAGTTTAAGTTCATGGTCTTATCATTCGGGCCTGTGGTGGCACAACAGTGTGGGAGAGTTTTGGGGAGTCTGTGGTCAGAAAGTTAAAGAGAAGAGAAAAAGGCAGAAGACCCATTAACCCCAAAGGCATGTATCTCACAACCTTGAGGCCTTCCAATGGACCTCATTGACTGAAGGCTCCAACACCTCCCAGGAGTACCACACCCGCTTATAGCATTTAACATGTGGACCTGTGGTGATGTCCCACAAACTACAGCACGTACAGATGCATGGTGATGCCTTGTGGTGGTTAATTCTGCATTACTCTAAGAAAGAACAATGTTGGGCATTTTTAATGTACTGGTTGGCCATTTTGTTTTAGAAGTATGGTCAGACCGTTGGCCCACATTTTGAATCAAATTCTTTTTCTTGAGCTGCAGGTCATGTATGTGTGTGTGACACACCATTTTCTCCCAGTCTCCCTTCTCTGCAGCACCGTTTAAACAGTAGATATTTTCAATGCTGATAATCTAATTGATATACTTTTATAGCTTAGTGATTTTCATACCTGGCATGAAAAACTGTGCATTCCATTGGCAGGGATATTCTCTTACACTTCCACCAGAAATTTTGTACACTTAGCTTCTGTGTTTCAGTCGCACCCCATCTCAATCTGACTTTTATAGAAAAATGGGTTTTCAAGTTTGTTTTTTAGAAATATGTTCTAATATTTGTTATAGAAATATTACAGAAAATACTACCTTTTCTCTTATTAGAGTTATTTTGTGGTCTTTGTATGGGATTTCAGAGATGGCACAGCAGGTAACGGCACTTGCTGCCAAGCCCAATGACTTGAGTTCCATTCGAATCCCTTGGTGGAAGGAGAGTACTGACATCCACCATTCA
>NC_022021.1:29352847-29366493 GCF_000317375.1 Microtus ochrogaster | reverse complement strand
TCACACATGAGAGCCATCACACATGAGAGCCATCACACATGAGAGCCGTCACACATGAGAGCCATCACACATGAGAGCCGTCACACATGCATGCCCATACACCTGACACACACACTAAATGAAACCAACATATAATTTTAAAATATACTGATTTCTGGGTATCCAAATCTGTCCCAAGAATTGATTTTTCTATCCTTAAACCAATATTACACCATCTAGAAATCCGGGATTAGAAATTGTCAACTTCAAGATGTATTAACTATTCTAGATTCCTTAGATTTCCTTATGAATTTTAAACTAGCTTGTCAAGTTAAAAAGAAATTCGGCTGGAATTACAATGATGAAGCCTTGATTCTATAGGTCAGTGTGGGGGAGGCTGGTTCCTTAATAATATGAACCCTCCAAATCATGAGTTCTGGCTCTCTAGCTCTCTTTCTCTCTCTTTTTTCTCTCTTTCTGTGTGTGTGTGTGTGTGTGTGTGTGTGTGAGAGAGAGAGAGAGAGAGAGAGAGAGAGAGAGAGAGAGAGAGAGAGAGAGGTGGGGGTGTACTTACTCCCTTGAAACAGGGTCACTGAACTGGGTTAATGTCCAGAAAGACCACCTCAGTACTAATGTTGCAGGTATACCTATAAGATACACACACACACACACTTTTAATTTGACAAGTTTTAACTTGACAAGCTAGTTTAAAATTCATAAGGAAATCTAAGGAATCTAGAATAGTTAATACATCTTGAAGTTGTATGTGGGTGCTAGGGTCTGAACTCAGTGCTCATATTTTCTTCACAGCAAACACTCTTGCCATTCAACCATCTCTCCAGGTCCCAAGGATCAATATTTTCTTAGAATTCAGTGAGCTCTTGCTTCTCTTGCCAGTGTTTAAGTGAACAGACTTTATACATATTTTGTTGACTTAATGTGCAAGTGTATATATTATAATATTTAAAACATATATATACTTTATATATTTTAAAATTTAGTTTTTGTGTGTTTACTCAATATTCTTGATTCTCTTTGGGGTTTTTCTATTGGTCGTTCCTAAATAAAGGCACTTCAAATTCTTTCTAATATGTTAGCCTTTTATTTCTCCTAAAGAAACTTAGTACAGCCGGGCGGTGGTGGCACACGCCTTTAATCCCAGCACTCGGGAGGCAGAGGCAGGCAGATCTCTGTGAGTTCGAGACCAGCCTGGTCTACAAGAGCTAGTTCCAAGACAGGCTCCGAAACCACAGAGAAACCCTGTCTCGAACCCCCTCCCCCCAAAAAGAAAGAAACTTAGTACACTGGCTAGCACCTTCAACATAGTATTGGCTACAGGTGGTAATACTGAGTGCCTTCAGTTCTTGGGAAATCAAGTATCCAGTGACATTAACTAGTACTTATCTTTTGAATGTCCTGCTATCATCAGGTTCAGAAATCTCACTTCTGTTCTAAAGATTTTGATTTTCCCAATTAGTGTTAAATTTTGTTTTTTCACATTTTTTTTGCTTTAAAAAATTACTAATTACACCCTCTCTAACACCCATGGTATTAGTAATAAGTTTTGTGGTTTTTCATTAGTTAGAATATTATCGATTTTATTGCTTTCAAATAAATAGCTTTTGAGAGCCAAGGATGTTCAGACTGCTGCCTTAAGCTTTATTCTTAATATTAAAAAAACAAATGGCATTTGTGTGTTTTTTTCTTAAATATACATTCAAATATGTAATTAATATGGCGTTGGGAAACTGTGCCTTTTTTTAACATGTGGTCAGAATATATTTGCTTCAAAGTTTATCCTTAGGGCAAGCAGTAAGTTCAGAAGAGTTAATGATATTGATTGTCAGCCCACCTCCAGAGTCTTTTTACCTTACAAAATAGAAATTGTATCATTAAACCATCCGGTAGAACCACCATCCACCAGGGAAGTTTATTATGGTAAGGATTCCTACACTAGGTATAAGTTTGAACACAAGAAACAGTTTTCAGGCCTAAAGCTTCTCCCTTTGCAAACTCTTCTAAAGTAATCTGTACCTATCTCTACCAATCCTAGGTAAATGCAAGTGATACTGCAAAGCTAGAACAAAGGTCATCTGAGCCTCTGCAAGGCTCCCATTTGGTTGCAGAAAAACAGAAGCAAGTGTAGGTATTCCACCTTTGGCCTGAATTCATTCTGGCTATCTGTCACTCATACGATGTCACACTGTGTGTGTAGAATCAGTGCTTCAGAACCACCAAGGAAAGTACAAATCTATTTGGAGAACCATAACTGTATTTAGTGAAAACCTTATCTAAAAGAAATTAACATTTATAACCATGCAGAACCTATTGAAGTCCCTCTTGGTGTACATAAGTTTCTTTAAGTTAGTTAATAAGTTCCCTAGGTAATAAATTAAGGGCATTCATAATAGCTACAGGAAACATTTGAAGAAAATAACACATTCACAATAATCCAATGTAATGTGTATTTTGTGGTTTAGAGTCTACCCCAAGAGTTGAAAAATATTTGCTCAGTTCTTAATATTTAATTCCTCAGAAACCCTACATTCGAATGCAAACTTAGGATAAAAATGTGTTTGCATTCTCAGTGTCTGGTACTCATCTACTCCGTGGTAGGTATTAATTAAAATGTATTGGCTATAAATTAAAAGCTGAGGATGTTAGTCTGTATTTCTTTTTTTGTATAATTTTATTTTTCTGAAAATCGATTGTTTTTTATACAGTATATTCTCCTTGTTTTCCCCTCCCCCAAATCCTCCCAGTTTCTCCACACCTCCCCTCCCATCAGAATCCCCACCCTTCTCTTTCTCATTAGAAAACGGGCATCTTAGGATGTCTTTCAATTCTTGACTTTTAGGAAACCGAATAAGGTATGTTGAGAATAAAGCACAACCAGAAAATTACCAAATATGAAAAAAATAAATATATGTGTTCTTGGCCCTGTTCCTTTCACAGAACTTCATGAGCTGTGAATTTCCTGAGTGATAGTGTGTGTCTTTTTATGTGGCTGGAGTGATTATAGTAGACCATTAGACAGTTTTAAGAGGAGGGCTGGCCACATCGAGAAGACTAAGCCCGTGACGGGAGGTTGAACTACCCAAGAGGTGTAGAGAAGGGCTGGTAACTGAGTTTCATCACACCTACATAACGAAACTCACATAAAGCCTTCAGACACTGATCAGTGGAGTATCCTGGCTGATGAATATGTTAGCATATGGAAGTAAGGCAGCCCTGACTGTCTAGAGGCCCAAATAGTCAAAGAACAAATAATGTTTATCTCTGCAGTCAACCAAAACAGTACATTTTCATGAGTGACTAGATAGAAAGACTCAAATAACAGAGTTAAAAAAAATAAAATACATTTGCACACTGTAGAGAGGGCTCAATATACGAATGTATACTAAAGCTGGCCATGCTTCAGCAGAGTTACATGTTAGTAAATCAGAGTCTACATGGTAGAAATCAACCTGGTTGAAGTGAGGCCAAAGGCATGAACTCAGGTCGCTGGAGTATCAATCTGTAGCCAGGCCTCACTCTAAGGCGGCAGGTCTGCCTCCTTGTTGAACTTTACATACTAGGAAGTTACAAACATAGTGTTTGGGAAAAACCATTGCAACCACACTGAATGAGTACCTCAAACCCCAAGACTGCAATAAATGGAAGCTTGCAGATTCTAGAAACTGGGCCAGAGTGGAACAGTGTCACTTGTCAGTTCAGACCTCTCGATGGCATTTCTGTGGCATGCAGGGACGAGTCTGGACTTCATTAGCGAGCCTCACGACTTTATGGATTATGGTTTTGTGGGCAGATATTTTGAGAGTTGGCCACAGAAGAATATGATTGCTTTCAAAACATTCCAAGCAAAGAGCTTCAGGCTGAGAAAACAGGAGTAGGCTGCTAGTCTTGGTATTTTGGGAAGTGTGTCATCATAATGATATTTCCAGGCTTCTCTGGATGAGGCCAGAGAAACCATCAAGGCAGCCTTCCTTAAATTAAAACAACAGTGGGGTATTATTTTCTACTTATAAAATTGGAAACAAATTTTAAAATTAATGCCCAGTATTACTGAGATCATACCCTTTCATTCATTATTGCAGAGTGGAAAAACCACATGGCCAGAAAGAAAAGTTTAAAAAGTGCAATAATATTTTAAACATAGCATTCTCTAAGAATTTATCCAATGAAAATGATCATCTGTGCACAGATATAGCTGTTAATTTCTATTCAACAGTGCTAATTTTAGTGAAAAAATGTCTGACATTGACCACTGAAAATAATACTCTAGAGAGCATGTAATGACTTGAGAATTTGATCATCATATACTGTTAATTAAAAGGCAGTTTACAGAGTACTGTGTGTCAAATAAGTCTCCTTTTTATTTCAAAAAACAAGCAAAATAATAATCCAAGTATAAACAGTTTTTTAAAAGTTAGACTGCCTATTAAAATATCCCTAGTGCCTATCTTTAGGTGGTAGGTTACAGGGCACTTTCAACTGATTTCTATTATAAACATTACATCTAGATGAAGAGAAGTAAGGTCTTAAACATTTCAAGTAAAAAGAAGCAACAGATAAACATATGAACAAACCTGTAATAAACTAAGGGTCTCTAAGTAACACAGGAGCCATGTATAGTGGTGCCTAAAGCTATCAGTTCAAAGCAATTTATTTTAACTCGGATGGTGTAGCATGTTCTGAAATGCCTGCACTGTAGGATTTTGCAGAAGTCCTCTCCTATTCATGCTATATTAAGCCCTGTGTGGTATGAGATCACTTGGCTCGGCTCAGGATTCCTGCAGTGAGGTGGCTTGGGACAGTCACCAAATGTTGGCACACATGCCACCTTGAAGGTTCTCACTTGAGGGTTCAGTTCATTAGCCACTGCTCTCTCCGAGAGTGAAATCCAAAGCTGAGTCTAGAGGGAAACAATGAGGAGCTCATGTGCCATGTCTAGATCCATCCCAGGCTGCCAAGAGGCTAACCTCCGGGGTGGGGTGCTGACGTCATCACCGCACAGCCTTTCCCACAAGTGTCCTTAACAACAGACTGGGGATAGTTGGCCTAGTCATGCCAATCAATCATCATGGTTCCGTAGTCAATCTGAAATGCTTTTTAAAGATTATTCATGGAAAAACTATGAGGTGTGAAGTTTAGATGCCCGTCAAGTAAAATCCCACATTATCTGTTTCAGCTCCTTTTGGACTATAAAAAACTGAGTGTCAAAAATATGTGTTTTCCACAAATGAATGAGTCAAAAGTCCATACAAAGCTAGGTTTAAACAAAGCCCTTACAGCAGTAGGACATGGGGAATAGTGCCAGGCCAGCAAAACTGTTCTCTGCCAAATTCCTTCAGTAGCCAAGTCAGCCTTGCCCCAGTGGGGGTTTTCAGCTAAACGCGCTCTATCGTGCTCTACACAACTGACAATGGCTGGAAGTTTCAGTGCACATTTCCAAGGAATGCGTATTCTGGATGCTTCTCTAACTACTGATAGCCCTTCAAATCAACAGTGAGACCGTGTTAACTGTCGAGCCTCACTATTCTTCCTCTCCTTGGAGTTCAAAAAGCATTTTATAATCAGAACAGCCCAGGAGCTACACCAGCCCACCCTTCCCCAGACACGCAAATGACCAGAAAGTCAGAGAACACAGGACTTAGCTCACTAGACCCACCTGGCTGTTGCTGGTCCTCCTGCACCTTCAGCTGGCACGTGCACAGACTGG
Organism: Microtus ochrogaster; assembly: GCF_000317375.1. Taxonomy (NCBI): domain Eukaryota; kingdom Metazoa; phylum Chordata; class Mammalia; order Rodentia; family Cricetidae; genus Microtus; species Microtus ochrogaster. The sequence goes on along the minus strand of NC_022021.1, from coordinate 29,360,792 downwards.
CAAACAGGTGGCTGTCGTCTTTCCTTTGTGTGGTAGACATGGTACCCACAATCTGGCTGTGCCTCGGGGATCACTAGGACATTTTGTCTTAGCCAGTCATCTAAAACTGTCTCCAGAAGTCACTTGGAAAGAACACAGAGGCACACGCAGATCTCACCTCGCTTGTAAAACATTTACTCCTCGAACAAGCCGGAGTTTCTCCTGGTTAAGAATCCTGCAGTAAATATTTACCAGTGTTACATCTCCTGCCTACAAAGATGCCAACTTGTTTGGCTTGAAGCAAGACTTCATTCTTACTTTGTTTCAAAGCGTTCTGAAACTTTCTCCTTTACAGTGTAAAATCCTAAGAAGAAACTATCTCTCTCGGCCAGTTTTAGCCATTTTCGATTTCTTCTCTGATCTGGAGTCCAGACCCTCAAGAGTAGAGAGGACTGCCAGAGAAAGTCCCAGGCAAAGGGGAGAGTACCGCAGGGTTAAACCCAAGTTTCTCTGCTTGGTCAGCTTTACCCCGTGACAGCTGGATGTGTACAGTTCTTAAGGGAGGCTGCAGGGGGAGGAGCCGAGAGAACTAGCTAATTAACATAAAGAGGCAGGCAAGAAATGACCTTCTGATTGCTTTAACATAGTGACCAAAGCAGGGATTGTAAAGAAGCCCTGAGAGCCGGGTAATTAACCATCTGACTTCGGCTGCCTCAACATTAAGGCACAAGCCCGAAGCAGGGCGTTGGTGGCTTGGATAGTCTCGGGCACTCATGAAATGGAAAAGGTACAGCTGGTGCTGGCTGCTCATGAGCTCATGGAAATGTACCGCTGCAACTCTTGGATTCTGTAAACAGCTCCGAGGCTCCAAGCGAGGACAGTTACGGAGCCAAAGCAACTATTTAGAGTTCTGCAAGAAAAATAAACACACGAAACCCTACCCAGCGCCTTACCTTGACTTCCCAGTGCAGCCTCCATGGCTGCCTCTACGTTCTAAGACAAGGCTGTTCGTGAGTTTCCTTGTGTGTGCCTGTTCATTACTGTTGGAAACCAAGCCCCAAACACCTTTGGTTCAACGAAACCACAACGAACACTGTAGGTCCTGGCCCGCAGCATTCTCGTAGAGTCAGAAAGGGAGTAACAGGCAGAAGTAAGGAAGCCAGAGTTGGACACTAAGACCAACTATTTATCTTTGGAAACTAGTACTAAATACCCTAATAAGGTTACCTCCTCATGATATCTGGGTGCTGGGGGATTGTGTCTCTTGCTGTTGTTTTCTATTTTTTCTCATTTTTTTCTCAATTTCTCAAATATATTTTGCTTTCTAAAAACTTGTGAAATGTAGGATTTCTCTTTTTAAAATCCCTATGACTAAAATGGAAACTTTGTACTATATTTTGGTTTTTACTTGATAAAACTTTCATAAAGATATAGACTTGGAAATGAAGAATCCTGGTCCCAACTGATCTGAGCTATAAGGTTAAGTATGGAATCTACACACACATGTACACCTGCGTATGTACACACACACATACACACACACACACACACATGCACACACAATGTATGTATTTCTTAATTCTTCTGTTCCAGATAAAGAATTGAAACTTTCTTAAGCAGAGCTGGTTCTCGCCTGCCTTGATTGGCTTACAACTTTCTTGCAGGCCTGTTTCTAGTTCGACAATGTTAGAGAATAGGGCTGATGCTGAGGACCCTTCAGGGTCTGCTTTGGGGACCAATGTGCAGTCCTGGGTAGTGGCCCTATGACTAATCATTACATCAAGGTGATACCTGAGTTCTTGCCCTGAATGCTGTTACATTTCTGCTCTTGTGGGGTTGGGTTTTCTACTGCACTAGAGTGAACCCAGCATGGCTGAACTCTCCTCATGCCTGGAGTAAATGAAGCATCAGAGGTACAGAACGGGTGTTCCTGTCACCGTCACCTCTCTTACTTACTCTTTAGAAATACCCACCAACTTACTTCAGGACAGCCATGCTTTCCTGTGATTTTTGCTCATAAGGAAAAGCAAGACACTGGAATAGCAAAGTTGCTTAGGTCAAGAAACAGAATAATCATTGGTGTTTTTTATTTACAATTTGATTAAAAATATGTCATAATATCATAAAAGTCATTTTCCTTTTCTGTAACCCGCCCTCACTTCAAAGAATAACACTGGTGTGTGTGAGAGAGAGAGGGAGAGAGAGAGAGGTGGTGTGTATGTGCGTTTACCTGCCCATGCATGCACATGCGGAGACCAGAGCTGACTGCAAGTGTCTTCTCTTGTTGCTATTCGCCTTATATTTTGAGACAGGGTCTCTCACTGAACCTTGGTGGTGGCAATGCTCTTGATAAAAATTGATTCTCCCTCTCTCAGCAACCACTGGCGTTCTTCTTCTAGGAGTGGGACTTCATGTCAGCCTTCCCCTATCAGTACTGAGGTTTGCTCTGGCCTGAGATTACTCTGCTGTGAGTCCGTATGTTCACCTGCCCTGTGCTAACCAGAGGACACTGTTTGCTAGAATTCATTCACCACCTCTGGCTCTCACAGTCTCTGGTGAAATGTGTTACATGGCAAAAAGCAAGGGTATGGAATTTATCATTTTCATCCTCAAAGGATAAGATAAAAAAGACCCCTAACAGATTACAAAGATGAAAGCTGGAGAACCTGGCCTGGCCTCAATATGACCTCCTAGCTCCAGGAATATTTAAAAGGTGATTGTAGTTGAGGAATGATGACGTACTGCTAAGACTTAGGCTTCCTATTGATTCTGAGTAACAGAACTCTTGTTCCTTTATGTAAGCCAATAGACATTTTCCCTCAGATCATTCTTCCTTAATGCATTGACTACAGACATTGTGGGTGATAGTTCTGAGTTTCAGGACCTTACAGTGGCATATGCCATATAATAAAAAGCCATGAAAGTGGCCTGTGTCTAGCTAGAGTCATGTTACTCTAAGTTACTCTAAGTTTTTAGCTCAGAGTTTTCTAAGTAATACAGTTGGCTGGTTTCCCAATGTTATCTGTGAAAACATGGCTTTACTAGACAAAGTTTTACTTTAATACCCATTATCCAGGAGCTCATAAGGCTTCACTGGTACTGCTCCAAACTGCCAACTTATGAAAGGTGCTCGCTGTTCAGAAATCCCCATGTTCAGTAGGACCACTGAGCTGGCTGTTCAAAGTGATGTCTGTTCTGTGGCTTGCTCTAGTTGCTGCAGGGCTCCCTCTGGAGGTCAGGAGAACGCAAGGTTGGGAAGCAAAACACCCCAACCTCAGGGTACCTGAGATCCAGGAAATGTTCACAGTCTGTATCTGCACTGGGGGAAAATCTCCCTAATCATCCTCCTATGGGTAAAAGTTGGTTGTTGTGTAGATGTCACACTTTGTCTATCTTGAGAACTTGTTTGGAGGTTGTAACAGGGGAGCTCAGCTTCTCGTACACAAAGACTGGTCCTCCTCTATGTGGGGAAGGTCATCCTCTCCTTAGACAGAGCACCCAGCTTCCCCAGCTTCGGGAGGGACACACAAGGAGCAGAGAGGGAGGAAGAGGACACCCGCCTAGCCAGCGAGGCATCAGAGGGCTTCTGAGCTGGAATGAAAACACCCACAGACTGGATGACATCTGCAGCTGGAGTTAGCAGAGAGCTTTCTAAAGCCGGGTGTTCCACTTTCTCCCACTCACGGGCCTTCTGTGACCTTCAGTCAGCTTGCTTGCTCTTTTCCTTCAAATACGATATTCCATCCCTTGAAATCCAGCAAGACTTTGGAAGGGAGTTTTGAACTGGTTGGTCATTGAAATGAAAACATTAAATTTGACGACAGATGTATAAAATTAAAATAATACTAATCAAAGTGTGCTTTAATTTCTCAGCTGGATAGCAAAGGCAGGACTTGTAGAAGAGAAACCATAGCAAAATAAAGATATGACCTTTTGTTCGCCTTGAGTTCTTCTGGTGCACATCGCTTCCTGATAACACCTCACTAGAAAATAGAGCACTTTGAGTCAGTTATGGACCAAGGGAGAAAGATGGAAGTTATTATTTTATTAGCTTGAAGTACTGATGTTTGATTTCTTTACAATCAAATTACCTCCCAGCTTTAAAATCCCGGTTTCTTTACCTCTGTACAGACTTAATCTAAAGCTCTGGCATACGGCTAAGCATCAATGTTTTAAAAGCTGCTCAGGTGATTCTAATGGCCATCCATGATTTTCACCCTGGGGTAGGCATCTGGTTGGTCAGTTATTTGACAGTTTTGGGTCTGTGTTCTCATATTTAGGAATATTTACCACTTGGTTCTACTGAGCAGATCCTTGGCCTCAGGTGCTTTTCACAGCACTTTCTTTTCTGAGGAGTGTGTGACAGCCCCATCAATGACCTGGGAAAAAGCCAATTAGTTGTGCTGTTTCCATTTTAATGAGGTAAATCAATTATTGGAGGAGGGCTAGACTGGAAAATTCCTGAGCCTGCCAGACCAGCATCCTTAGGTTATTATATGGTTAAACAAACAGATATTAGTCACTAATATGTTTTCAAATCTGGAAATAAAAATAATGAATATGAATACAATGCCAAGCTTCACACTTTTGAGATTGTTTTTGGTCATCCCAGAAAGTAATGATTTCTTAGCCATCTAGAGTTTACTAGTTCTTAGATTTTACATTTCAACTACTGTTTTGTAGGCTTTGAAATTTGATAGGCAAGTAATTATTTTAGTTAAGTGAGCTATCAGCTTTTAATTTTCAATTTAGATAACCAAATGAAAGTCTTTAAACACAAACAACCACACTAAACCTCACAGAAGAGAAAGTGGGAAGTACACTTGAACACATTGGCACAAGAGACCATTTCCTAAATATAACCCCAGTAGCACAGACACTGGGAGAAACAATTAATAAATGGGACCTCCTGAAACTCAAAAGCTTCTGTAAAGCAAAGGACATGGTCAACAAGACAAAACAGCAGCCTATAGAATGGGAAAAGATTTTCATCAACCACACATCAGGCAGAGGGCTAATCTCCAAAATATACAAAGAAGTCAAGAAATTCGTCATCAAAGGAAAAAAATAATTCAATAAAAAAATTAAGTACAGACCAAAACAGAGAACTCTCAACAGAGGAATCTAAAATGGCTGAAAGACACTTAAGGAAATGTTCAACATCCTTAGCCATCAGAGAAATGCAAATCAAAACAACTCTGAGATTCCATCTTACACCTGTAAGAATGGCCAAGATCAAAATCTCTGATGACAACTTATGCTGGAGAGGCTGTGGGGTAAAGGGAACACTCCTGCATTGCTGGTGGGAGTGCAAACTGGTACAGACCCTTTGGATATCAATATGGTGATTTCTCAGAAAATTAGGAAACAACCTTCCTCAAGACCCAGCAATACCACTTTTGGGTTTATACCCAAAGGATGCTCAATGGTGCCACAAGGACATGTGCTCAACTATGTTTATAGCATCTTTGTTTGCCATAGCCAGAACCAGGAAACAACCTAAATGCCCCTCAATTGAAGAATGAGAAAGGAAAATGTTGTACATTTACACAATGGAGAAAATTACACAGCAGAAAAAAAATAATGATGTCTTGAAATTTTCAGGCAAATAGGTGAATCTATAAAACATCATATTAAGTGAGGTAACCCAGACCCAGAAAGACAAATATCATATGTACTCACTCATAAATGGCTTTTAGACATAAAACAAAGAAAATTAGCCTACAACTCACAATTCCAGAGAACCTAGACAACAATGAGGACTCTCAGAGAGACATACATGGATCTAATCTACATGGGAAATAGAAAAAGACAAGATCTCCTGAGTAAATTGGGAGCATGGGGACCTTGGGAGAGGGTTGAAGGGGAGGGGAGAAGAAGGGAGGAGAGCAGAGAAAAATAGCTCAATAAAATTAATAAAAAAAGGGGGCAAAAAAACCTGATGAGACCAGTCTTATTCATGATGATTTTAAAATATTTAACAAAATTACAAATAGAAGTAAATCCCTCAGTTTTACAGAGGAAATGAATCTGCAGCCTATATCTACCTCATACTTAATGATGGAAGAACAAATTATTTCCCCCTAAGAAACACACAAAGGGATATCTGTTTAACAGGCCAATTAAAAATCCACTGTATGAAATTCACAAGGAATAATAAAAATGCTGTTTTAAAATCCATGGGATGTTTTGGTCAGTGCAATAAAGCAAGAAAAAATAAAATTACCTGGACTGAAAAAGTAGAACTATTTTTTTCAAGTGATGCAATCATCTTTGTAAAAATATGTGTAATCTCTACATTAATATGTGTGTTTAGTAAGATGGTGGAATTTTAAATTGGTATGAAAATTACATTGTACTTCTATATACTAGTCACAAAAATTACCAACAGAAGCAAGATAATGCCATTGGCAATAGCATCAATAAAGAAGAAATCTTTGAGGAAAAAAAATCTGACAAACTATGTGAATGATCCAGACATTGAAAATTATAAAGACCTTGATTAGAAAATGTGAAGACCTGGGTGGTAGAGAAATACATTGTGTTCACAAGAGAGAAGACACAACATCGTTCTAGTCTCAAGTCTATCTGAGTTTAATTTTAGGGAAAATGACTAAATTTTCAGAAGAAAATTAGTGGTTTCAACAAATATAATTGTACAGATTGACTAATATGTGGAAATCAGAAGGGCATAGAATAGCCAAATTTATTTTTGAGAGAGAACAAAACTAGAGAGTTAATATCATTTGATGAAGATACATTATAGTTGTAGGAACTGAAACAGGGAAAGATCAACACCAATATGGGTAAATAAATCTGTGCATTCAAAAACATGTCCTGAAATAAACTAACACACATATACACAATTGATCTGGAAAAAATGCAAAGGCAGAGCTCAGTGGAGAAAATAATAGCATCTTGGTCAGTTTGGCTGCTGCTGGCCAGAAGCAGGAAGTCTACAGATAAATGGAAATAAATAAGAATATTAAATTTTAGTGATAAAGGAAAGTCGCTCAAGAATACTACTCAGCAAACTCATTTCATCTGTGAAGTTTTCTTATATACCTTCTCAAAGAAGCTTGAGAGACCCATTCCAGAGAGGCAATGCCACCATAATTACATAGTCTCTGAGGTCAAAGTGTTTGGATAAATCAGTGCTGTGTTTTATGAAGTTCACTTTTCAAATAAATATTATCACTTTGATGTTTACAATGACCAAATTCAGTTGTAAAGACATTCAAGCCAACCTGTTTTCTAGTTTTAGCTTGCCTTGGGATAGGTTTTGATACAAAAATTGTTTATCAAATTGTGCTTATTCCTAAAATAAAGCTTACATTGCCACGGTCTTCTTATATTTTTGCAGCTGTCTCTCTTAGAACTTACTGCCCGTAGCTTGGAATAACATCTTTGCTGGTTAGGGAATCCTGGGGTGTTGGATTGGGTGTTTGCTTATGTAAGCTTGTATTCAAAATATATACTTGGAGGCTATTGTGAAATCTGAGGCTTCAGCAGTTAGACAAAGAAGAGTCTCTGCCCTTTGGAGGTTATAACAAATGATGAATTTGAGGCACAATTATACACTTTGGAACATGGAAGCAAGGAAGTAGTATTTTTTCATTCAATTTGCGAGAGCCATGTGAGTCAATCTGAGCCTCTATAACAGATACACCATAGACTGGGTGAGTAGACCAACATCTATCTGTTATAGTTCTGGAGGCTGGTAGTTCAACATCAAGGTGATGGCAGATCTAATGTTTACGGTGAGAGTGGCTGGTTTGCAGATAGCTATGCTCTCACTTAGTCTTCACACATCAGAGAGAAGATGTCATCTCTTTAATGCTCATTTTAACAGGGTAGGTCAGAGACCCAGCTTCATGATCTAAATATCACTCAAAGCCTCTATCCCCATATACCAGCACACTGGAGATTAGTCATCCAAGTAAGAATCTTTTTTTTTTTTCTTTGG
>NC_022021.1:29343861-29352747 GCF_000317375.1 Microtus ochrogaster | reverse complement strand
CTCGAACTCACAGAGATCCACCTGCCTCTGCCTCCCGAGTGCTGGGATTAAAGGCGTGCGCCACCACTGCCCGGCTCCAAGTAAGAATCTTGAAGAGACACACACATTCATTTGGGAGCTGGGAAGGGGTTGTAAAGTAGAAGGACCTAGAAAGTAGAAGCATCATAGTTGGATGTTGGATGTTGTTACCTCACGTTCAACAGTGTTTTTGACTGCAAGAGGTAGGCACCACTACATGTGCGCTGGCATTTCCAATGTATTTTAACAAATAGAGACTGCCTGAAGATCTGAGAGTAAAACAGTCCCGCTGGTCAGCCTTACAGACCAGATTATAGTAACACACACCTTTAATCCCAGTAGCCGCTCTAGTTGCCATGGAAATCAGGTAGTGCATGCCTTTGATCCCAGCCCTAGAGAGGAATATAAAATGGGGTGAGACAGCTCTCAGACACAATCTCCTGAGATTCCTGGAGGCAGGATCGCCATTTTCAGACTGAGGTAAGAGCCAGTGGCTGGCTGTTTTACTTTTCAGATCTTCAAGTTGAACCTCAATTTCTCTCTCTGAGTTTTTATTAATCATGCTTCATACATGCAATCTGGGCTCCTGATCTTACAAATAGATCTTAGGCAGACATTCTTTTAAAGTGTCTTTCACCTTTTTTCCCTCTATACCAGTCCTTGCCTGTGAAAAACACAAGCAGAAAGGTGGCAGTTTCAAAAACTGTAGTGTCAATCCAGGCTTAAAAAATTCCCAGGGATAAGGAAGTTGCTAGTTTTATAAGAACAATGTCTAATTTAGACTTGGCTTCTGTTTTGTGCTTCACTGATATTTCTCTTTTCTTTAAAATCTTATTCCACAAATACCCAGTAATCTTAATTGCAAAACAAAAATGGAATTGCATTCTTCCCAAGTCAATCTGCAGTAGAGCTGGTTGCTACAATGGTTGCCAGTAACAATGTGGGCAGTGGCACTGGAAGACTCTGGAGTTGTAGAAAGAACCCAGAGCTCAGTGAAGAAGTCTGATTTGTTTAGGTGAAGGCTTCAGATAGATTCCCATTCTGCAGCTATTACAGGAAGACAACAAGTATAAAATAGGAAGTAGGCAAACAGAAGAAAGAATAACGGATAGCAGAGTACTACGTCTTATTATACCCGTCTTTTCCCGGAAAGGTCCTTGACTATAGTAACTGGAGATCATATTTCAGTTGTATTAGACAACACATATTTTGTGTGTATGGGGAATAATTCAATAGACTGTTGAGATTTATTTGTAAACTCACTCTTTATAGCAATAATATGACTGCCAAAGCAATGAAAACTAAATTGCTTGGATTTTCATTATATTTTAAGATGAATGATTAGGTTACGGATATTCTTTGTATTTGCAAGGGAGCCCTATTCAGAAAGACTTATCGCTGTGACGGTTGACACAGAGACTTACAACTAGTCAAAGAGACAATGCAAGTGACTGTGGAGTGGTCAGCCCCACCTGGGACATCTATATCAACCTTTGCAAGGCTCAGGGAATGTTCTAGAAGAGGCATCAAAAAGAATGTAAGAAATGCAGAATGAGGAGATGTTGGGAAACACTGTCTTCTGTACATTAAATGATGGTTGTCCTCAGGTTCACAGCAGCAGTGGGTACCTGCCTGAGACCAAACCAGCGAACAACCCCAGCATGGATCAGGGAGAGGACCATGAACCCACCCCTCTACCTGAGTTATTGGCAGTTGTTGATTGCTAGGAGAGAGAGAATCCATTGATTTTCTCCAAGGGTGTGGCCTCTCATGACTACCCCTCACAACAGGTGAGTACACAAGCAGAGCCTGTTAAGGAGTGAACACAAGCTAGACAAAGAATATCCTATCACCAGCATTCAACTGGGGATCCTGAAGCCCCTGCCCTGACGCTGGGCTGTTAAGAACAGACCAGCTAAGAGCCCCGAGAGCTTGGCCATCAGATAGAAGCATGGTGAATGAAGCCTGAGGGAACTTTGAACTGGAAGAAAACAGATAATGAGTAAAAATACTAATGCTGGATTTTCAAGTCCATGCTTGCAGGAGAGAATGTTTCCGTTAACAGATGCTGAAATATTCACAGTGCTGTCTTAGTTTTCTAAATTGTCCTGATCCAGTTGCCCCACTGCTGAGTTAATACACCAGTTAGTCTAACAATGTACACACAGAAATGAATATACAGCATTAACCACACTTACTAGCACTGCTTGGTGGCTTTCTAATTCATACTTGCTAAAGGAAAAGTTCTATAATGAGTTTTTTAAACCCAGAATTATCTTTCAAAGAACCTCTTCAGTCATGGGAAGGGCTTGCAATGACTATTGATAAGAGAGGTTTAATGTGTTGATTAATTCTGCCTGAACTAGATTTAATCTGTTGATTTTTGACTACCTTCCAATGAAAAGAAGGAACATGGAGATGGGAGACGTTTTGAAGGACAGGAAGTGGAGCTGCCAGTGTTAGTTCTATCTAGGCACTGCTGGCTGCTTCTTTGAAGGGAAATTTGATGAAGGATGCACCGTACTGGGCATTTTATATTTTCAGGGAGATACAATCTTTATATCTGCAGGGCCTGGCACGTGGGTAGTGTTTAATAAATGGTAATTACTTCTGCTGTTATAGTTGTAATCTTTTACATCATAACTAGTTTGAAAATATCTGTAAAAGAGGCTCTATGGAGCCCAATGCTGAATTCTTGGGAATTCGGTTAGGTAACAGGATGGCCCCAAGATTTTTTATTGTATGAAACATTGTCCTGGACATCTGAGTAGAAACCCTGTGATTCTAACTCATGCTTTGTTCTTTAATGGTTGTAGTGGTTTGACTAGGCTCATAAGTTTGAATTCTTAGTCACAAGGGAGTGGCACTATTTGAAAGATTAAAAGATTAAGAGGTGTGGCTTTGTTGGAGAAAGTGTGTAACTGTGGGCAGGCTTTGAGGTTTCAAAAGCTCATGCCAAACCCAGAGTCAGTCTCTCTCTCTCTCTCTGTGTGTGTGTGTGTGTGTGTGTGTGTGTGTGTAGATCAGGATGTAGCTCTCAGCTATTTCTCCAGCACTAAGCCTGCCTGCCTGTGCCATGCTTTCTGTCATGATAACGGACAAAGTCTCTGAAACTGTAAGCAACCCCCAATCAAATGCTTTCTTTTGTAAGAGTTGATTGATCATGGTGTCTCTTCATAGCAATAGAACAGTGATTGAGACAGGTGTATTACCTGCATTTCCCCCTTGGAAATTCCTAGTCAGTTCTTAGAACAAATGACTTATCCGAAGCATCTTTCACTCCATGAAGCCTCTTCTCTCTTCACTGCTTTGCTCTAGGAAAGAGAGACAAGTTAATGAGGCAGACGGTCTGTGCTGAGAAAACCATGAAACTAGACAGTAGCTAGCCAAGGCTATTGGGTATTTTGTGCCTGACTGAAATGAAGAGAGCAAGCTGTTGAAACCATTTTATCAAGAGCACAGATGGGAAGAAGTTCAGGCTCCTGAATCTAAATTAGCTCTGCTTATGAGCCATAGATAAAATGGCTTTCAATAGTGGAGAGTTATGTCACCTGACAGATGAAAAAATGCACTGACCGCTGACAGTTATTGGACTCAGGTACATTCTCAGGTGCTCCCAACAGCCTCCTGGAATGAGAATTTCCCCAAGTTTGAGGGGATTGAATAGCTTGCTCAAGCCTGCATAATATCTAAATGCATCTGAACTCAGTCCCATGAAGCTTCAGCCCTATTCATAACTTTGTGCAAATTGTCTCGGTGATACCCCTGCCCAAAGGAATAATAGACAGTGGTTGGACAGAGTTTTGTACTGCCTCAAAGGGTAGAGGCTGAATCACAGGGTGAGGTCAAAGAGGCAGCTTTACATCCAACATTAAGAACTGTGAGCCACCAGAGGTAGCCAAATAAAGATGGAGGGGTGAGCTGGTATACAAGATGGTGTGATCTGGGCCTAGTGTGAGTCTGTGCTCTGTGCAGAACACTCAAGCACTGAGAGGAGGGGCTGTGCTCTCTGCTCTGTGCTGAGCATTCATGATTTAGCTGAGAAGCTGGGCTTGTTAGGGATTTAGGCACTGTAAATCTACACTTCTGCGACTTTAGATGACATGGTGCGGAAGGTCTCACAGGTGACTCCTATTCCTCAAATAAGACAGGTGCATCTCAGGAACACTCTCCCCCACATAATCCCCATGCATTCTCCCCGGTTAAGCCTCCCCACCTGTACAGCTTCTCAAGGTGGACACCTGGTCGTCGCTCTATTAAGAATTCTCCCTTTCACAGCCCCTGCTAAACCCCCAGCTCCCTCTCTCTGCTTCATGTCCTCTTTCACTCTCAACACAGATCATTCTACAATATACACATCATTAATACCTTATTTATTATCTCTCCCTACTCTGATTTGACAGGATCAAGAATGTTTGTCTTCTGCAACCTAGTATCTGGAATATTGTAGGATCGATCAATAAATACTTATTAATGAGTTAGTAGAACAAGGCTGGGAATCTGCACTGAACTCAGGCTCCACTTACACCCAGGTGAATGACTTTGAAGGAAATATTCCATAGTTTTGGTTGTCTGCTTCTTCTCAAGTTCTCTATGTCTTTAAAAGAAAAGTCAAATAATTTTAAATAAACATGGATGCAAAAGTAAAAAGAAAAGATGCCATTCGTTCCTTTGGCAGCACACTTCGTTCTTTATGCAGCTGTGTATGTGTGGGGGTGGGGTTTGTCCCACTCAGATCCTTTGCTGTCCCAAGAGCTCTTCATTATTGGAAACACCATCAACAGACAAATCTAGCAGCCAGCATATGTTTGCACACTCCATCCATGAACCTTCATGCTGGGGATTTTCCACTGTGTGGTTACTGCCTAGGGGAAAATTTCAGAGCAGTAGGAGAAAGATTGATGGGTTGCTCCTGATGGTTTGTAAGCCGTGCTGATTGGCATTCCCAACACACCAGACACACAGAGCTAGTATGATTGTTTTATTTTTCTTCATCCACACACATTTTGAAAGTTACGTTATTTTTTAGTATACTTATATGGCTTCTCATGAGTATGTGGGAAGGATTTTATATGTATTATGGGAAAACACTGTCACTAAATAATCAATTGTTTGATAATATGTAGTATATACTTATTTAGTGAAACAAAGATATATACTTAACTAAAATAATATTTCTGAAGAATAAAAAGCCTCAAGAAACTATAAAAATGAGACTATAATAACCCCAAGACAAACAGAAGAAAATAAGAGCATAGCAGTAAAACTGAAAGCAGAAAAAGAAGAAAAAAGAGAAAGCAGCAAGATGACTCAGTGGGTTGAGGTTCTCAGCCACAGCCTGAGGACAAGCATTCCGTCCCTGAGACCCACCTGGTGGAGGAGGAAAACTGACTCCTGCTTGCTGTCCTCTGGATCCAATATGTAGAAATCATGGTTCTTTAATCCCATCCCCCCCACACACACAGAGAAAGGAATGCACACATTCATGCACAAAATAAACAAATGCAATGAAAATTTAAAAATAAAACAAAAGCAATTAATCAAAGAGTTGATGTCGTTATTCCCATTTGACCCTTTACACCACTGTAGTCTGTCTCCCCTCTTGAAACTCTCCCATGGCCCCTTTCCTGACCTCTACAGTATTCCAAATGAAACACACATATCTTAAAATTCAAAGCTATCACCCACAAATGAGATGAAACATGCCAAATTTTCACTCATTTACTGTAGAATTTCATGATTTAATTTTTTTTAGCTGAATAATACCCTATTGTATAAATTCATTATGGATATTTAGGCTGTTTCCATTTCCTAGCTATTGTGGATAGAGCAGCCATGAGCACAGATGAGCTACTACTCTGTAGGACAATACAGATTCCCTGGGATAAATGCTTAGGAGTGGAGTATCTGGATCCCAGGATATATCTATTTCGAGCCTTTTAAAGAACTCCCACACTGATTTTTATTGTGGTGACACCAATTTACATTCTACTCAGAGTAATAAGAGATCCCCCTTCACCACATCCTCACGGGATGTGTGCTCATTTGTTTTCTTAATTTCAGTCATCCTGATTGGGGTAAGATAAAATTTCAAACAATTTTAATTTGCATATGTCTGATTGCTGAGATATTGAACACTTAAAAATATTTCTTAAATGTTCACATTTCTTCTCTCGAGGATTTCACTGACTAGTTTTTGTCAACTTTTTGACAAAAGTCATGTGGATGCCTACTATCATAGAAGCTTCATAAAATATATGCATGTGCACACACATATAAAGAACAGTATAAGGGGGCAGCAATGCCATGAAAGATAATATAAACTAACCAATTAAAACCTTAGCATCAATCTTTTGGAGTTGTTGGCCAGTAAGGTCCCATATACCCCCAAACATTATAGGCCTTTGCCTGGTTACCCACATGAACTTGACAGTAAGACCCTGTTTCAGAAGTCACCACACGCTTGAGTCATATAGCATGTAGAAAACAAGCTGATACTTACCTGAAGTGTCATCCCTAATGATTGGCTCTCACAGTGCTAGGAGGGGCTATTCATGGTACCAGCAGAAGAAGTAACCATTAGTCTTACTGAGCTGTGAATACCGTAAGCTACAGTCATGACTGACATGAGAAGGCAAGCCCACTAGTACAATAACAGCAGAGATGTAATGGGAGGAACCAGCTTTCTGATTGTATTGAGGACCCACTCCACAAGATGGGCCTAATATCTGATAGATTTACATAGATATGTCGTAGGCTTCAGGGGAGAGTATACTACTACTATTCCATTAAATTGACATATTATAAAACTAACTCCTGACATCTTTTTGTTATATCCATAAATTAATGCATCTCTCAGCCTTTATCAGAGAAACTTCTTGTTGCAGTAGATGGAGATTGATACTAAGACTCACAACTGGCTAGGTGTAGAAAATAGGAGACTCTGGAAGACTCATTTATAAACGGAGTATCTGCATCGCATCCCTTCATCCCAAGGCTCATAGATTGTTGTGAAAGAGAGAGCGGAAGATTAAAGACTATCTATCACCTCTGGAAATATATAATAATCTAAGGAAACAGTGTTTTCTATATATAGCAGGGCAGATACATATGTGAATACATAAGCAGTTATGATACCAGGCACAAAACATGCAGGCTTAAGGTAGAAAAATTGCCAGCATCAAGTGGGGATGTGGACATGAAATTCTGGCCCCAAGCTAAGGAACTATTGATAACTGTCAGCTACTGGAAGAGGGAGAGTCAGCTTTTTTTAAGCGTGTGTCCCCTGGTAGGTCAATTATCTCTAGTTGAGGGCTACACATTCTAGAGTATATAAGCAGCACAATCTGTACTTGATAGACTTTAAAAAGAGAACACATGATAACGTGGGTAGAAAAAAGAGGGAAGAATCTGGATGGAGTTGGGAGAGAGGATGTATATTGTCAAAATACATTGTACAAACTTCTCAAAGAACTAACAAAAATTGAGGGAAAATAGTTGGTGATCTGAAAAGACCAATAAAGCTGACAAACTCTAACAAGACTGACAAAAACAGAAAATAGAAATCGTCAGTGCTCAAAATATGTAACTACAATATATACTATAATATAACTACAAACCCTGTGCACATTGAAAGGATAACTGGAAAATACTATCCACAAATCTATACAGAAATTCTGACAGCTTAGATGAAATGATCAGTTCCTTGTAAAACAAAAGACAGTTCACTCAACATGGAAGATCTATTTTGAGTAGTCTTCACACTGTTACAGAAATTGAAATCATAATTTCAAAACTCATAAAGAAGAAATCCCCATTCCCAGAATTCCAACCGATTGTATCCTACATAACCTCTTCTACAAAATAGAACAAGGCCCTTTATCTAATGTCCAGAGTTTGGTATATTACTAAATTGCCTAATATCTGGGTTATTTAAATAATAAAAATCCACCTTTCCTGAGAATCTGGTAATTTTTTTCTGCTTATCTATCCCTGGTAATCTTGTAAATATCTGTTGAGTAAATTTTCCCGTCCAGGCATAATTGTTATGGTTTTTTTGCTGACCTACCCTGTCAGCTGGGTACCTGTCTTTTTAAGAGACAAGCTCCACCCACTCCCAGTCTCTACCCAGTGAGGCAAGCCTACCTGGGCCCCCCCTCTCCCAATTTCACTCTCTTTCTTGCTCTACCTCTCTCTTTCTCCCCATACCTTTCTACCCTCATACCCTCCCAATACCCATTAAATAAACTCTCTATACCCAAGCTCTCTCTGCATGGTATATGTGTCTGTTCCTTTTACCTGCCTTGGTCCCCCACACCAGCAGGGGGACCTGCTAGGGTCACTCATGCTGTAGATCATAACAATAATTACAGAATAAGAAGAAAAGAGTTCTCTTTCTATACTACATTGAAATCATGGGTTCATCTGGTACACACCTATAATCCCAGCATTGAGAGGCTGGACAAGAGGATCCTGAAATTACCATTCCCTGGATACAGCCACTATGTGTGACACCAGCTGACTACTGATTTAAAAGGCCAGCTATGTGCCTTCCCAAAGCTCAGCACAGGAGGATGGCACAGGCGAAAATGAACAGGAGTACACATTTACATTCAAAAAGTGATGGAAGAGCAATACAGAGCGGTCACTGGTCCATAGCAATTTCTAAATCTACTTGGACACATAGTATCTAATGCTACAGGATTGGTCTGTCTAGATTAGAGCCCAATTCTGCAACCCCGTGTCTTGTTTCACTCTTTGGCTCATTTTTATATTGTTTTTGGTTATTCTTGTTTCTGCTTTTTTTAAATTAATTAATTAATTTATTTATTTTTTTGGTTTTTCGAGACAGGGTTTCTCTGTGGCTTT
>NC_022021.1:29342622-29343208 GCF_000317375.1 Microtus ochrogaster | reverse complement strand
AGACAGTCGTGAGCTGTCATGGGGTACTGGAAATTGAACCTGGGTCCTCTGAAAGACAGCATGTGTTCTTACCTGCTGTGCTATCTCCCCTTGTTTCTACCCTCTTTTTCTTGTTCTTATGCTCACCCACCCATCACCAAAACATCGCTCACAAAGAAGACCCTCTTCCTCCCTCCTCTCACAAGGCCCACCTTTCTGCCTCTGTAGTGGAGTAGATTTTTCTGCCTGGTTGTTGCTTATGTAAAGCCTGGATCCCACAAGTTCTGTTTTATTTTGTTTTACTACACTATGTCTTGCTTACATACTTAAACAGATTTATTTTTGTGCGCGTGTCTGCCTACTTTTCTGTATTGCACCACATGTGTGCCTGGTACCTGAGGGGGTCAGAAAAGGATGACAGATCCCCTGGAACTGGAGTTACACACGGTTGTGAACCACCATGTGAGTACTGGAAACTGAATTTGGGCTCACTCCAAGAATGACAAATATTCTTAACCACTTTTCATTCCCCCATGCTATCTCTTTTAGTCCAGGGTGGTGGTGCTCTTGTTAAAACTTCTTTTTTGCATGTTTTTGAACATTAAAT
>NC_022021.1:29340637-29342142 GCF_000317375.1 Microtus ochrogaster | reverse complement strand
CCCCCATCCTTTGGTCCCATGGCCGGCTTCTGTCCCCCATCCTTTGGTCCCATGGCTGGCTTCTGTCCCCCATCCTTTGGTCCCATGGCCTGCTCTGTCCCCCCATCCTTTAGCATGGGCTACTCAAAGAAGCCAAGTTTCACATTCAGTGTTTTCACCAAACATTTCCTTAGCCAGATCTGTACATGCATTAATAAGTTACCACAGCCATTAGTGTGGTCAAATAATTCGGCATTGCACAGTAGGCATTTTGTTTCCTCTGCCTTCTAATAGCAAGTCCTTCACTACTTTCTCCGTCTCCATGATGATCAGTCTCTGCCGCTCTCAGGTCCTCAGACAAACTTATCCAAAACCAGCTGTACATGTTCTCTGCTTTCATTTTCTGTATCAGTTATATTTGCTGTGTAACAAACATCTCTAAAGCTTATTGGCTTAAGTGAAAACTATGTTGTTTCTCACGGTTCTGCAGTTGACTGGGTCTTTTGCCAGTCTGCCTGAGCCAGTCATGAGTTCGCATTCTTCTAGGAACTGATCCAGGGCTGTTGGCAATGATGCCTTAGTTCTATCCCTCACAGCCAATGTGAGCTTCCTTCCACAGCAGTCTTAAGGCTGCATTTTAAAATGGCATAGCTTACACACACACACACACACACACACACACACACACACACACACACACACATGCGTGTGCGCATCGCTTCTTAGGATGGCTGGAACAACCCTACGTATCACTTTCCCTGTGGTCGCCACAGCAAGGCATCTGGACCACTTTATAAAGTGGCTGAATCCTATGAGGAACCAAAGACAGAAGATGCTCACGTCCTTAAAACCTAGGCCTATGACCTGCACATTGCAACTTTTACTGCATTTATTGATCAAAGAAGGACTCAAGGCCACCTAAATCCAAGGGGAAAGGAAAACTGATGCTATTATTTGATAAAGAAATGCCTAAAAGTGCTGAATTAAACAACATCACTGTTTCTCCTGATTATTAGTTCAAAGGGGATTTTACTATAAACGGGAGGTCTTATTTAGTAATAATCATAAATAGAATCTTTGCTTGGGAAGCAACTAGAATGAGTTGGGATGCTATTAAAAGATATCATGTATGTCCACACACACACACACACACACACACACACACATACACACACACGGACAGTGGTTGTGTTAGGTCACAGAAAAAGACTTAGTCCTAAAAAAGCTTGAAACACTAGTGTGTTGTGATAGCCCAGGACTCTTGGCTCTGTGGAATAGAACAAATGATCATGGAAATATTTTTCTTGGCATTTTAGTGGCTGACCTGCATGAATAACTTTGAAGCTGTGATTATTTAATAAGAGGGGAGATCTGCCTTCCAGCATCACCAGGGTGTTTGGCTGTTTATGCAGAGCCTTTGACCATGTTGTAGAACTGAAGCTCACTATCTTCTCCATTTACTCTCTTCTCTCTCTCTCTCTCTCTCTCTCTCTCTCTCTCTCTCTCTCTCTCTCTCTCTCTCTCTC
>NC_022021.1:29329410-29339617 GCF_000317375.1 Microtus ochrogaster | reverse complement strand
CCTCTGCCTCCCGAGTGCTGGGATTAAAGGCGTGCGCCACCACCGCCCGGCTAGCATTGAAGATCTTTCTCAAACAGCTTGCAAGTGGCTGAAAAAGAGTGAAGTAGAACACAGGCTGAACTAGCTCAGTCTGCTGAGGACTGACTGTGTCTGGTCAGAGGTGACGCAAGGGTGTCAACCAGAGAAAGGTAAGACACTCCAGCCCAGAAATTCCTAAGAAAACGTCTCTTACTTTCCACTCCACTCCTTCCTCATCCCCCGGCAGTTCACGTTCTGAGCTCTAACCCTGCGCAAAACTGAGCATCCTTTGCATAATATATTGTTTCAAATCTTGCAATCCTGCATGGGAGGCATTATTACATCCACTTTGTTGACAGTACTGAGACTCAGTGATGCCTAGCACTTCTTTTCTCATAAGCTACTGTGGACTAGAGTTAGAATTCAGACCTCTGTTTTGATTCTAGTGACCAAACTCCAAATCATAATCTATGCCTAAAGCCATTCTGCTAGGAACTATTCAGAAAATGGTAGACTGGGCAGCCTTCTGGTCAGAAAGTTATGTAAGAGGTCTCGGCTTCCTGTTGGGAAATAACAGAAAATTTCCACCGTCTGTGTAGTTTTCCACCTGAGGAGGCTTCACATTTTACCTGGGTCAACGGCACTTCACTCACAGCCCGAGGAGATTTGAGAAACTAACGACTGGAGTTTGAGCTCAGCCCGTAATTATGTAAGCTCACTTCTGAGCATACCAGTAACCTTCCACTTCGGCCTACATAGGAAGTATCCCCCATCTCCTAGACATGATGTACAGTCATTTTAAAGGGTCTGTCAGAGGATGCAAAATGACAGGAAATTCAACAGAGCTTTTCCCTTTTCCCACATTAACCCCAAATACACCTTCATCTTTTAACCAAGATTTCCTGAAGAATTTAGAACTCAAAGACACTTGAACTGGAGGCATGCATTTTATTTATTGTGTTTCTCCTTCATCTCATACAGCACCCAGAAAGTATTTACTAGATGAATTAACTAATGGGTGTATTTATGGACAAATGAATGAAATGTGAACTTGAAATGAGAAGGAGCCAGTTGTTATATACAACAGACAGTACAATTTATCTGCAGGGAGCCCCTCTACTTCAGGATATTGAGAGCCATTTAAAGGACTGCCCTCTTCTAAAATATCTAAAAATTAAAATCACTTGGGTTTCTATGAACCTGGATGGAAGCCCAAGCAATCACAATAGCCACCAATGGAACATTACAGGAATATCTTCTACACCTTTGGGTACTTCTAGCAGATTAGTCTGGGAAATGCTGAGAACAAGACAACTTTTCACTCTAAGATTTTGCTTGCCACAAGGTAGAACTTTTAGACAATCCTGACTTCGGATGGGAAGAGGGAACTCCACTGAGCCCTGCAGTTTTAAGGGCACCCGTAGCACATTGGAAGGTCATCCTGGAGAAGCCAGTGTTCCTTGCAGACTCAGGATTCCAGCTGTGTCCCAGTTGTATTTGTTTCTGCTGCTTCTTGTTTGCAATCTAACTTTAAAGCCCTAGCCACCCCTTAATGCCCAAGAATTTCCTGAAACAGCTCAGATCCTCTATGTGGATGGATTTCTTCCTCACCTGCCACTTAACACGTCTATGACGCGATCACACTCTGCATGTAGCTGTCTTCTGTCTCTGCTGTAGACACAGTTTCCTTTTCGTAAGACTGCAAAGCCATCAGTGATCTTGGTTATTTATCTCTGAGGCTCTTTCCAGACCTTAGCAGAGTATCAAATATAAAGTGAGACCTCAAGACATAATTAAAAGAGAGGATCGATTATTTGGCATTAACTTCATCCTTAGTGCACCTGGGTGATTTGCCTGTTGGGGGAGAGGAGAAGGGACAGAAAAAACTTCTTTTAGTAAGCATCACAAACCCCACTAAACTGTCCATGTGACAATATAATAGTGGTTAAGGACTCCATCATTGGGACTAGAGAGATGGCTCATTGGTTAAGAACATTTGCTGTTTGGTTCCCAGCACTCATGTAACTTCAGCTCTAAGATATCTAGCACATTCTTTTGGCCTCTATGGACATTGCATACACACATACATACACATATACATCATATACATCCACAAAATTTACACAGACACACACACACATTAAAAAAATAAGAAAAATAAATAAATAAATCAAGTCATTTTTGGCCTTTATAAAACCTGGGCTCAAATCCAAGAGCTAGACTTAAAATTCCTTGACTTCAAGGAAGCCATTGACCTCTCTAAACTCCATTTTCTCAAATGTGAAGCAAGACCAAAGACAATATCTTGTTCCTTACAAAGTACTCTAGCAGTTTTTATTGGGTTGGCTGTTGCTGTCACCTATATGGCTACAGAACCTTGATACTAACAGCCAAAATCAGGATCTCTTTGAATCAAAGTTCAGAGCACTCCTATCTCCCAGGCTGCTATCTATCTGAAGGAAGGAAATTCAAAAGCCACTAGTGAAGCCATCATGAGCTTTAGAGTCCCATCAGATAAGCAGACTGGATAATGATGTTGAAAGTTCTGTCTAGTCTCTTCACTGTTCAAAAATACTTTCTTTTCTTGGTTGTCACAGATACTAAGCATCAAGGGACACATACTGTGGCTTGCTATTGGTACTACTGCACATTGGTGTTCTTGAAATAGAGTTTAAAAAATCCATCCAGTTATGTCATTATACTCTCAATAGCAGGTAAGCTTAATTATTAGGAGAGGAAGTTTTCCAACACGAAGCAAGCACAGAGAGCACTCAGACACAGAAAGACGTGGAAAATTTACAGTTCCTAAGGTGAAGTTTATAGGTAGACTGCAGCTACCACACAGCCTTGCTCAAGTTCAGGAAGCAGGGGGTTAACAAGTAGAAAGTGACTTCTGCCTGCTGGAAATTTCCACTGCTTGCTTTGTTGTGGAAGGGGTGTTTCAAAGGCTGCTACCAGGAGTGCTCTCTCTGTGAATGCAAGTGTGTAAGTGTGTGTGTGTGTGTGTGTGTGTGTGTGTGTGAGAGAGAGAGAGAGAGAGAGAGAGAGAGAGAGAGAGAGGAGAGAGAGAGAGAGATGTTCCTTCATCATTCCTGTGTAATGCTGTGTCATGTTGTTTTTCTACAACTTCCTTATCTTCCAGGGTTCTCTGGAGCCACCAGGAGGCCCTTCCTGGCTTGTTTATTATATAATCAGTGTCCTGCTGTGCATGGCCCCATTCCCTGTCTCTGACCTATTAATATCCCATCACAAAACCATTACTCATGATAATTGCTAAGGAAAGACCTATTTGGAAAAGTCTAACAAACATATTGACTTATGTAAGAAAAATAAATATTAATGCAGGACTTAACTCAGGTTTTCAGCAGGAGGCTTCTCCAATGGCTTGGTACAATGATGTGTGTGTTACTGATACTATAGATGCTTTCTCTGCTTATGCCTGGTTCCAATAATACATCCCTCCAATGGTGTGCTTGTAGCACTAGCAAAAGAAGAAGTTATGTCTTGTCTTTAACATAAAACTGAAGACATTTTCATTTTATATCTTCCAGAGACCATTTGTATTCCTTGTATTTGTGACTACTTAATTTAATGGTAATTACTTAATTCTTTAATTTATATTTTTGTACAAGAGAAAAATGTTAAAAACAACAATATACATAGACTTGGGATTGGGTTTAAAAAAGAAAAGTGGACTAAACAAAAGTGTTTTAAAAACATAAAAAAAATAAATATTGATGCAGGTAAGTTGGCAATGCATGAAGAAAGATGTAAGTTCAAAGCCCTTAGGAACCCCAAAGCAGCACTTGAGCTAACCCCTCATTTTTTATTGTAGCGATGGACTTGAGCAGATGCAGAACTAGTTAGAAAACATGGCTTTAGTCCGACATCTTGTAGTCAGCCACATCAAGAATAGACAAAGTACTTATGCACTACAGTAATTTCCTTCAAAGTAATTAATTGAGGGACCCCTTCCTCAGCTGTCGTGATTAGGAAAGAAAAATACCTACATAGCATTTTAAGTTCTATCTGTGAACCAGCCTCCTGAAAACTAACATTGCAGATTTCTGTGCAAACATGGAAAATGAGTTGACATGCCTCAAGGCATGCCTACCTTTTCCCTAGGACACTGCGGATGCTGGGAGGGTCACCTCTGAACCACATCTGTGTCCTTACCACAGAGAAGAGGAGAATGGTTCATCTAGGAACAACAAAAGTCTGTTCCAGGACTAATGGCAATGCCAGTTTGAGGCAAAACTGTAGAAAGGAAATTTTTTGAAAGGGAGGAGAATGGCACGAGGTAGAATCCGGAAGGTGCCTGCTTGCTCAGCTGCCATCTTGGTTGCTCTCTGGAGATTTTGGGAAGTGTCAGACTTTTGACTATTCTTCTGCAGACAGCTGTGAATCAACTAGACCTTTCGGTGTTGCTTTGCTAATGTGGATCCCTGAAATCAAAGAGGAGGCGAGAAGCCAGGGGTGGGAGGAGGTCGTCCCAGGGTCGTTCGTGTAGCACATTCTGAACAGTTCCAAGGTGAAAGCACACGGCAGCCAGTGTAATCTGTGTGGTCCCGAGCAAGCGTTCCAGATTCCGTCCGACGACGTCACCAGCAGCCTGCCCCCATAGCAGGTCAGGATGCTCAGCTGTGTTATAAGAAATGATTGCTGCTGTGGTTTGGCATCCTTTTAAATGTTCAACTGTTGAAGATTTGGTCCCAGCTGTTGCTACTGTTGAGAAGTGACTGGATCGTGAGTGTGAACAATGTCCATTGCAAACACCTGGGGAGGGGGCAGTTTGTGCCTAGGAGCTGTGCTTAGTAATTTATATGATCCAGATGAAGGTTTCCATGCTCAAAATACATTATAGTCAAAGCTGAAGTCCCCGGCCTAAAAACCCGGCTCCACAGCCACTATTCTTCCTCTCGAAGCCTTGTCCACCCTGCTACTCTTGATAGTGGCAGCAGCGTTCTTCTGAGCACGGACTTTGCTCATTACACTGTTTATCTCTCCCTGTCATAATATGCTTGAATTCTCCAACTCGATAGACTGGAAACCAGCCTAGATTTATATTAAATAGTTGTTCAGCAACAGTCTGGTGACAAAGCAATGCAGACTCTAGATATACGAAGAGTGACTTAAATATTAGACATAAACTATTTCTGGTGACTAGAACAGGATAGTTAACCCAACAGCCATGGCCTGGATTGGGCAATGGCCTTAACCACAGTCACCTGCTGCGTACCCTAGCCCGACACTTTCTCTAGATCTTAGCGTTTCTTCAGTGGTTTACTAACCTCAGAGATGTTGATATGTCGGGCAGCACAATTCTCTTGTATGGAGGCTGCCTTGGCTTTTGGTTGTCTGACTGTGTTCCCGGGTAGAGAGCTGCAGCCTATTCCACATTCTCTTCATGTCTGACAAGCCGAAAAGCCTCCACAGAGTGCCACATGTTTCCTGGGAAACCATCACACCTCCTGTCAAATGGTGAGGACCCCTAAGTCAGAGGGCCTCTGTGCTCGTCGGAACTCAGTTTGACTTTGCTCTCAAAGACTGAAAATGAAACAAGAACTAGTAATAGATTTTTCCCTGTCTCAAAATCACTGCTGGTAAGGCAGCTAGTCTTTGCCAAGCTATCAGGGTTCCAGGCTTCTGTTGTTATATTGCCAGACACTGGGTATTGTCTTTTCTGCCGTGATAGCCACATTTCAATGGGCAGGTGTTAGAAAGGAGATGGAGTGAGGAGGGCCACACTGCTTTCTTATGGTCTGTGTGTTTCCTGTGTGATTACTCTCACCTCACTGGCCAGCGTTTAGTCACATGATCACAGGTAGCCAAAAGGAAACTAGGAATACAGTCTTTCCTATGGACTGCCATGGACGCAACCCAATTAATTTAACGTCTTTGGTCTAATTGTTGTTGTCTTTCTTTTTAAAATTCTCGTTTGGTGGAGGGTAGGCTTGAGGAATGTGTTCTTGGCTGACGTGGGGAGGTGGGAAGCATAATCTATGGCCCTCTGTGTCCTTTCATTTTGTCGGGCCACCAGGGCCCTCAAGGCCCAGAGATCGGCGTCATAGAATTACACAGCCTTGCAGACTTGCTCCAAAAGTTAACAGGGCACTGAGTTCAGATTGAGAAAGAATTCTAAAGGTCAGACTCCTGTTGGCTATGGACAGAAATATGTCATTGCTGAGGGCAAATCCTGAAGCTTTGACTAAAAAGGTTTGTCTGGTAAGAGATTTGAAGATCAAAGTAAGGCCCTCCAAAGTGAAGAAATTCTACCCAAACTGGGTGACTTCTGAGACAATGGAGGCCGTGATCAGCGCAAGGGGAGAACCAAGATTTTTTTTTACAGTCTTATTGTGACAAAACTGGCAAACCTCTGAACGTGTTCATTTATTAATTTACTTACAAATAATTTTATTAGTGGGTGGATTGTTGTGCCTTTTTCTCTTCAAGACTGGGATTATAATATGGCAGCCTGCTGTTCCTCTGTGAACTGATGATAGCCTGACAGAAAAACATAACCAGAACCTTACACTTCAAAGTGCTTATTATAGCTGTTGTTAATTGTTTACATGACTACCTAATTATGCAATGTGTAATTATTATCACACCACATAATTATATCATTATATAATTACACAAGTAGTGTCATTTTCCCCAGGTAAGATGTTCATTTTCAAAATGTGCTAAATTGAAATGTGTTTGCTTCTAGCCAATAATACCGAGAAGGATGGAATCGAGTTTTTCTGCTACACAACAAATGGTCATCAAACTTTCATGAATTTTAGTGAGGCTATGGCTATGGTCATCACATGTTTAAAATATTTTACTGTGAAGTACCATGAAAACATAGAAAATACACAAATACATAAATGGCACATGCGAGTTACCACAACATGAACAATCAATCATCTGTGCATCTATGGCAAAAACTGAATCCACCATTCCCACGGTCCTCCTCGTATCTACCCAGTCACCTTCCACTGTTTCTTAGAGCATCAACACTGGGCTGGAAGAAGAGTTAGGTTCATCTCTTTTGATAAGTCACATCTTTTGATAGTCATATCTTTTCTCCCTTCCTTCCTTTGATTTTATGTGTATAGGTGTTGTGCCTTAATGCACGTTTATGCATCACATGTGTTCCGTGTCCATGGAATCCAGAAGATGTCAGATCTCTTGGGACTGGAATTATAGACACTGTGAGCCACTATGTGAGAACTGGATTTGAACCAGAGTGGTTCATTGAAAGAGCAGCCAGGGCTCTTAGCCTCTGAGCCATCTCTCCATCCCCACATCTTTTCTTAAGATAACTACTTTTAGTTTCATATCTTATCAAAATTTGTTATCTGGGTATTATTTAGTCAATAAGAGAACTATCCAAAATAGGACGCACTTCCAAATTCAATCAATAAAGAACAATTCTAATCTGAGATGTTTTATTTTTAAGACAAAGAAGAGGAAAGGGAGAAATCAACCAACAGTTAGTAAATCTCCTTGGACCTGACACATGTCACTTTCTGATTTATTCCATTAGCAAAAGTAAGCTTTTATTAATGGCTACATTTGCTATTCAGCCTAAGTGTATGTGGAGGGGGACCATTAGGAACAACAGTGAAGATTATTACAAACATCACTTTCAAATGAAGATCAATACAAGGTTATAATCTGAAAAGCAAAGGAAAGGGAAGTAACTCACTGTAGATATAATCAATATATTTTTGAAGAATCTTAGATAAAAGGAAATGCAATGAAAAATTAATCATTGTCTCAGACATGTTAGTTTCTCATGTAGTCCATATAAGACCAGTGACATCCATAGGAAACATCCACAATGCATAGGCTTTCCAATGAATTCTTTCATTTCCAGGAAAGCTTGAGGAATTATAAAGATACCGTTCAGACAAAAGAACCATAGTCAAAACCCTGCTTTGCATCAAAAGCCTTTACGTACAACCTGTATTTTCAGCATCTCTTCTGGTCCATAATCCTGTCCTTCACATGAGAAGATAAATTCTCCTCCACTCTTCCACACATGTTATCTGTGATGTGTTTTCAGAGATTTCATGGTGTCTGCCCTGTGTGGATGACATAAATCCTGTTTGAGACTGAGAGACTGGAGCACAAGTTAATGTCTTCTGATGACTCTTGGCCATAACATTTTATTTGAGCTGCTGCTTCTTAACCTCCTGTAGATCTGTTTCCTTGAACCACTTGTTTCTCTTTGGCGGCAATTCCACCTAATTTTCAGTGAATCCGACTTCTTGTTTTGTTTGTTTGTTTAATTTTTGATACAGGGTTTCTCTGTGTAGCTTTGATGCTTGTCCTAGAACTAGCTCTAGTAGACCAGGTTGGCTTCAAACTCACAGAGATCCACCAACCTGCCTCCACTACCCAAGTGCTGGGATTAAAGGCATGCACCACACCGCCCAGCTTGTGACTTAGACTTCTTGAAACCGAGGCAAAATGCTTAAGTTTGGTTTAATTAAGAGAATTTGATTCTTCAGTAACACAAGCCTGGCACCTTAGGAAAAGTATATAACTATTATATTCTCCCAATGCTCCTTTGTTCAGTATTGAGGAAGCTAGATATCTGTTAAAAACAGTATAGAAAATTCTTGTAACTACATTCTAGAAGGTTCCTGGACTGAGTAATATTCATAGATAAATGACATTGTATGAAAAAAGTTTATAACCTTATTCCTATAGGATGTTATGAAATTTCCAGCATTTTCTTTTATTATAAATCTAGTCAACTAATCATTACAGTACTGATGATGCCAACAGTAGGGGTTAGGGATATTAAATCATATTATAGCTATCAAATATCACATTTATACTTGTTTATATTTGTCAGTGCTTTGGAATTCTCAGAGAATTGCCACCACATCTTACTTAGTAAATAAACAAATCTATTAATATATCTTGTATTAGCTTTTTTTAATATCTCAATATTATGGATTTCCTTTAAAATTCAGTGTATATTATTTATGCTTTTAAAGGCTATCTGAAAAGATATTCATGATTTTCAACCAGACAGTAAAAAAGTTCACAGTACAGAGATTAAAATGTTTGTTCTAGCTGTGTTCTAGAAAGGATAGAAAGGAATCAAATAATACATAGAATAGCATTCTTTGGTGTAAATGTAGGTTTTTAGATGTTATATATAGACTAAATTGCAAGACTATCTCAATTATTTTAATAAAAGAAGCATTTGGTTCATGTCATTGACTGATGGACAAAGCTCTTCTTTTGCTTCTCCTGAAAGTGAGTTGAGCAAGTGTCTCTGTCCTCCTTTACTCCTCCTGAACGTCCCCCAACAATGTGCACTCGGATCTCTAAAACTATCTTCTACGCTGTCAGCTTTGTCTTTAATGATTATCCCAAGTAGACATTTCTGAACTTTTGCAATGAAAATGAATGAGACTTTAGTGCAGCACGTTTCTTGTTGTTGGCTGAAATTCTGCTAGAGAAGGAGCCTTGGGGGTACAGAACTCCCTGCCTGAGCCCCATGGTGCTTGTGCTCAAGGAAAGGGGCTCCTGCCCACCTCGGTGCAGGGGTGAAGCTATTCTAACAATAATGACGGAAGTGCTGGCTGAAAGTGTGTAACACACCCTGCAAGGACGGATGGGGTCATTCAGTCTCTTTGTGTTAATTCTAATTTTGAGGGAAAAATTGGGGTCTACCAGTATTCTGCAGATGAATTCTTTATGTTTGCATGTCAGACAGCCAGGTTCACAGGTCAGGTGGGGGGTGTGACATGTGCTAAGTTAACAGAGCAGTAAGGTAGACAGCCACCTTCCCTCCACTTTGGGTGCCCGAGGCACTCACTCTGTTGAATGACGTCAGAAATGGCCTAGAAGTACCTAGTTTAAATAACCTAGCTCTCACAAAATGGAGTTCCATGTAAGACTGTGAGGTAAATATACTATTTGCAATAATGCAATCTAATAAGCATACAAAATACAAGGGCAGGGGCTCATTTACTCATAATGTATTTCTTTCAAAGATAATGCAAAGAAACACTTGCCACACCATGTGAGAAAGAAGTGTGCCCCCAAATTGAAATTATCAAGACAATTTAATATACAAATTTTAAAAACATTCTTATTAATGTTTATCTTTCCAGTAACATATATCATGCCTTGAGAAATTAATTAATAATAGTTAGACATATATATATATATATAT
>NC_022021.1:29315889-29328695 GCF_000317375.1 Microtus ochrogaster | reverse complement strand
CAGCTACCCAGCCAGTCACGGAGAAAGAAGTAAAGAAAGGTATACAGAAAGAGAGAAAGATAAAAGTACAGAGGCAAAAGGATGATTAAACTTAAGAAAGGCTGGCAAGAAACAAGCCAAGCTAAGGCCAGGCATTCATAATGAAAAATAAGCCTTTTTGTGTGATTTATTTGGGAGCCAGGTGGCAGGCCCCTCAAAAAGAGTCAAAAGAGCAAAAGTTTATAATGGATGAACAGCCATTCTGAGTTGGAAAAGCATACAACGCAGTCCATAAAATGTCAAATAACAGCATCAAGAGTTCAAATTCAGGGCTGGAGAGATGGCTCAGTGGTTAAGAGCACTGACTGCTCTTCCAGAGGTCCTGAGTTCAATTCCCAGCAACCATGTGGTAGCTCATAACAACCTATAATGAGATTTGGTGCCCTCTTCTGGCCAACAGGCAGGATACTTGACTGACGATTGAATGAATGAATACATAAATAAAAAAATAAATCTTTTTAAAAAAGGAGTTCAAATTCATAGAAAGCATCATCTCCCAGGGACATCTGTGAGCGCCAGCCCTCGCTCCCCGTTCATCTCTGTGTAGACTCCCGCCTCCGGGCTGTCTGGTTGTCTCCACCTATTGTCTGAGGAGACACAGGTCTTAATCTTTCTTCTTTTCCTGAAGCCTAAAATGACACTCAACACAGATCAAAGAGGGAATAGAAAAATACACAAGCTACTATTCTGAGAAACAATGCTCCTTACGTCATAGAAAGCATACTTTAATTTTATCATGAGAACACGGGAGACCACGAGCAGCAGGCTGTTTATACTATCACCTTGCAAAGTCAGTCACCAGCTGTAGGCTGAGAGCAATTTCTATCAAATGTAGCATGACCTTTCTTCCCTTTGTTTAGTATTCAGGACGGTACACCTTGCGCACCGTCTTATCTTTCTGTCCATTACACTTGTCTTTTTTTTTTCTTCAACAACAAGAAACAAAGATATGAATCTTCTCTGTATTTTACACCCTATTTATTTTAAAGCTCAGTCAATGGACGACCTTTCAGATGAGCTTGGCTGTGAGGAATATTCTATTCGAGTTTGGGTGGGTGGAGAGCTTCGCTGATTTCAGGGGAGTGAATGGCTAGACCAACAGGCATTAGCAGAATCTAGTATTTTCTGTTCATTTGTAGCTGGGTCTAAGCTGGCTGGAGGCACTTTTGAAGATAAACCCATCAGATTTCACTTCAAACACTATATAGTGCTAGGTTCTTGGCATGAGCTGTCTGCTTGATCTTCTCATTAACCTACAGAGGGTGAGATACACCCCAGAGACACACGGTAAGTAAGGAATATAGTGTTTTCGGCTAGGCTTAATTGCAAGCCTAGACTCCACTACCCTGTGTTATGTCATATAGTGTGAGAGCCACAAATTAGCACGTAATTAACACAGTCCCTTTAACCTGCCACCCCCATTCTCACAGACTCCTTTGAAGGTGCTAGGAATTCCTTCTGTGTAGCGCCACCTAGTGGATACTTATAAAGGAAGATAATCGCCCTTTAGTCCTTCAGCCCAAAGATCCTGTTTGATTTGGAAGATCCTGTGGGTCAGAGGGAAAGTAGGACTTAGCACTGGCCTGAGTCTATTTTGGAGCTGTGTTCGCAAGAGCAAGGTAATAGAAAGAAATTCCATTTCTAATCATTTAAAGAAATTGAGAGAGATCCCGTTGTTCTCACTGAGCCCCATGCAGAGCCGCTTTCCTATTGCCCTTTCCCCTCAGACCTCTGCACTCAGTGGAGTGTAGCACAATTAATAACAACCCAGAGACAGAAACTTGGGTTCAACCTGCAGGTCAGAAAAACAAAACAGCCAGTCACTGGCTCTTATCTGCCTCCAGGAATCTCAGATTGAGACTGTGTATGAGAGCTGTCTCCTCCTGTCTTATATTCTTCTCTAGGGCTGGGATTAAAGGTGTGCACCACGATAGCCCAGTTTCTATGGCAAAGCAGTGTGGCTACTGGGATTAAAGGTGTGTGTCACCACACCACACTGGCTGACCAGTGGGGCTCTTTTACTCCCTGATTTATCTTCAGGCAAGATTTATTTATTAAAAATACAAATGATGTATCACTACAGTGGAGAGTTGGACAGCACGGGAAAGAATGACAAGACGGGGCTTAGAGGAAATCTTGACAGGATCTTTGGGCGCTCTGCCCTGAGCACCGGTGTGAGTCCCAGCAGGGCATTTTCGGCTTCTCTCCACTTGGATCTTAACACCCAGGTGAGGTCCTCTCTGTCGCTCTCATTTCTTCCTCTCCGCCTCTGTGGTTTTGCATCTGTCTGAAGTAGACAAAAGCCATCAGAGAGGCCACGAAGAGGACAGAGGTTCATGAACACTTTATGCATTTCATCCAGACAGTGAGAACATATTTTATTCGTAACTATTCGGAGGAAACTCGGCAGGCTTCTTTTGTGGTGAGTAGTTCCATCCTCTTCCCAGTAAGCAAAAAGAGCAGAGAGAGTAGCAGCCTGCGAGGAGAGGTCAGTGACAGACTCCCTCCTGGAAGAGCTCAGACTGAATTCTGGGACAAACCAAAAGATTTACATGTTATCTTCCTGTCAGCATCACTGGCCCTAGGTGAGACATTACTGTGAAAAGACCATGACAAGGGCTGAACGAAGAGGGACTAAGATAAGAGAGGACGAGAGAAAATGTTGATTTTCCCAGCTTGTGTTCTTAAAGTGTCATGGCGTAAGCGTTAGACTAAGGGCAGATGCCCACAAGGCAAGTCAGTGATTCTCCCCTCCAGGCCCCTACCCACCCCCACCCCCGAGAAGAGAGTCTCTTGTTTACTCTTCTACAGCATTGTCCAAAGGCACAATTTACTTCTCAGAGCACTGGAGGTTTGTTCTCACAACTCTGGGCATTTCTACAGCCAGAATCCAGACTTCTAAGATGAGAAACTACTATGTAAAGTGCTTTATCTTAAAAAAGAATTGTAGTGTATCACTATAGGACTGTTGATGTGCCGTTGAAAATGATGACCGCATTGGCTGGAGAGATGGCTCCATACTTCAGAGCCCTGGCTGCACAATCATGAGGCCTGGACTTCAGAGTCTAGCCTGCATGTAACAAGCAAGATGCCTCACACTATCTGTAACATCCTCTGCAGGGGATCCAGTGCCCTCTTCTGGTCTGTATCTATACACACATACATGCATGAACACACACATACATGCATGCACAAACGTACACACGCATGCACATATACATAAGTGAAATATTTTTTTTAAAGTATATGTCTAAGTAGGAGACCGATTCATCCATAGCTTCTCCAGAACACACTTCTTGCACTGCAGAAGCATTCTGCAAAAATATCCATCAGACTCCAGCCGCTGAGCAACCCTTCTGGGAAACAGCTCCGAACCCCTTCTGACACCAGGCAGGGCAAGCGACAATCACTAAACCTCTGCCAACTCATTTGCGGCCAGTGTTTTTCACAGATGCTCCCTGGTGAGTGGCAATTTCCGGATATTTTTCAAATGGTTTTTATCCTGCCAGCTGGGCACACTACAGGAACTACAGCTTGGAGAACTCAGCCGGATGGGCCAATCAAAGGCCTGGCCTGGTTTGGATTAGCCTTGATTGGAGGTTGGCAGCCTCTCTCCCTTTCTTTTCTCCTCTATGTATTTCCACTCTCCCTCTTTCCACGTCCCTAATCCTTTTTGCCCTTGTTCTGAGATCCCATCCTGTCTTCTGAGCCTCTCCCAACAGCTCCCGCAACACTGCCACCACTCTGGTGTAGGCATCAGGATGAAAAGTGTAAATTTAAATCTGGTTCTGTTACTCAGCAGCTCCTTGGCCTTGGTCCAATGTTTCAACCTCTCTGGGTCGTAGATGGCAGGACCCATCTCCAGTGTCAAGTAAGGAAGGCCTTTACCAAGTAGCCCAACTTACTCCTTTAATAAGAATGCATATGATGACAGTCACTTCACCCCCACCATGTTTTCTAAGATATTTTAGAACACGGAACATGAGAAAGAAAGCTATGTTGTTTGCACGGACCTGTTTCACTGACAGGCAAGACTGACAGGAAGACTGGAAGAAAGACTCCATTGCGAATGTTGCTGGAAGTGAAGGGGACGCGAAAGGAGCTGAGCTGCTATCAAAAGCGGTGGCAAAAAAAAAAAAAAAAAGTGGTGGCTGTGTTACTGTTTTACTTGTGGCTGGGACAAAATACTTGACAAAGCTGACTTAAGAAATGAAGGGCTTCACCCCTTGCTCCCTATGGAAGGGGGGCAACCTGGCCCTGAGGTCATAAGAATGGGAGAATTGGCACTGTCCTCCCCAGCAGCAGCACTTGGGAGAGCAGGCCCTGCACCTCGCCTGGCCCTGGCAGTGTGAGTGCAGGTGAGCTTGACCTGAGGATGTGCAAACAGGAGCTAGCCCTGAAAATTAGCCCTGCTCCTTGTTGTCTGCCACAGTAGGTGAGCTAGCCGGGGTAGTGCTGGACAGATTGCCTAGGTGGTGACAATGAAGGACAGCTGGCAGGCTGACCAATCAGGCGACCACCCAGGCCCAGAACCAGGACTATGAGGTAGCCCACCCCAACACCCACCTCATCTATGGACTGCTAGGGCTTGTAAAGGGATCTCCATGACACAGCAACAATAGGATATCCACGTGGAGTCCCAGTGAGGGCCCAGTATCAAGGGTGTAGCAGAAGCCAGAGGCCTTGAACCAGACCAATAACTCATTGCAAATGGCCCTTTCGCAAGGGTCTCCTGAGAGCATCGGAAAACACATAAATTTACATTACGGTTCCTAACAGTGGCAAAATTGCAGCTATGAAGTAGCAATGAAAGTAATTTTATGATTGGGGGGCACCATAATGTGAGCAACTGTATTAAAGGATTATGTTAGGAAGGTTGAGAACTGCTGGCTTAAGGTTTTTTTAATCATTGCATTTCCATCCTGTCATAGGGGCTTCTTGCAAAGTATTTGACAATTGCTTAAAATACAAATTTTTCTTAAAATTTAAAAAGAGAAAGCTTATATTTCTATTATATTGGGCTATTAATGTTGCCTAGAGTACATTTTAGAGTCATTTGATATTGTCTTTGAATTTTATCATGTATGTGTTTGTGTGTGTGTGTGTGTGTGTGTGCGCGCGCGCATGTGTGCACTCATATACTTACATTTTCAGAGGTTAACATCATGGCAGGACATGACAGCTTGTAAGCAGACATGGTGCTGGGGAATTAGCTAAGAGTTCTACATCTAGATGCAAAGGCAAGAGGAAGTGATCTGTTTCATTGGGTGTAGCTTGAGCATATGAGACCTCAAAGCCCACCCCCACAGTGACACACTTCCACCAATAAGGCCACACTTTCCACACCTTTCATTTGTGCCAATCCCATTGTGGGTCATTTTCTTTCAGACCAACACAATACAGTATTATGGTATCAGACACCAAAGGCTGTAAAAAGATGTAAGAGACTGGCACTATCATGAAATTGACATTTATATGTATGACATGTGTTCACATGGTATATATTATTGAGGATCCATTTTACAATATATAGATTAAAAACAAACCAGTGTGCTGCTCTTAACATTGAGATGGATTTCTTTACAATCTAAAGGGACTAGGTTGAAAATGAAGTGACCAGCCAAGTAAAAAAAGCATGTATTCTGCATTTGAATGAGTGTTACTTATGAATAATTAATATTTAGCTGAGTTAAAACACAAATGATACTTTTAGTTATAAAAGGGGGTCTTGAGAAACTGTTTGACCACTTATGGTCCAGGAGATGGGGCCCCGCTATTAATACTGCTGGAGAGTGTCAGAGTGGAGGTAAAAGAAAGTGCAGCACCCTAAATATTAACAGTGGAATGGGGTTTGTGAGTCGCATCTCCCAGGATTTTCCCTCCAGGGCCCAAGAATCCAGGGAAATAAATAATGACCCAAAACATGCTTTGTATGACTTTTAGGATGTTCAGAGGTCACAGCTTGATAATAAAAGAAATAAAATTCTATAAAATTTAACCTCATTTCTATTACTATAAATGAGAAATAATGCTCCAGAACTTGACAATGATAAGCCATAAGGGTGCTACAACTTGCACTTATCGGACATATGCTTTGATTCAACTAAAAGCACCAGAACTCAAAGCATTATATATTTTTGAGTAATATTTTGTAATGTTTGCAAAATCTCACACACAACAACCTAAAATTGACATCTAAAAAAATTCCTTCCACTGACATAAAATTTAATGGTAAGAAACTAGAAGTTTTCCTGGAAAGTTTAGGAGGTAAGGTGTTTGCTCTTCCTATAGTTTTTCAATAAGTTTTCTCACTAATATAACAACAACAACAACAAAAAGAAACAAAATTTATACAGATCAAAGAAATAAGACTTTCTTCACAGATTACATGATTATCTCTGAATAAAATCTGAACCATTAAAATATATAAAACTAATAAGTGGTTATAATAAGGTTGCAAGATATAAAGCTAATACACACATACAAAAATAATCCCATTCCTATATGCTAGCAACGAATAGGTAGAACTTGAATGGGAAAATACCCCTATGCACATTAGCATATGCCTAATATACTAAAATAAGTATATGTTGCTGGAGGTCCTTCTGCTCCTCCAGCCAATAGCCGCTGAGATACCAGCCCATTGGGGCGTGGTCTCTCTCCCTTTAAAAAAGCGGCCACTTCCCTTCTCGCTCTCTCTTACTTCCTGCTCTGCTTCCGGTGACTAGACTCCCTTCCTGATTGTGCAGTGGGCTGTTGTCTGAGACGGTGATCTGTAAGTCTTTTCCCCTTTAAATAAATAACCATTCTATTAATCATAATTCTAAACTGGTGTGGGATTGTTTTTGATTTACGCCTTCACCTTCAAGTATACAATTAATAAAATATGTATGAGGTCTATATGGGGAAAATTATAAAACTCTGATGAGAGCCTGGAGAGATGGCTCAGTGGTTAAGAGTACTTGCTGTTCTTGCAGAGGACCCAAGTTCCGTTACCAGCAACCATATTAAACAGCTTACAACTACCTGCGTCTTCAATTCCAGGAGATCTGACACCTTCCTTCGGCCTCTGCAGGCACAGGGACACACATGGTGCAGAGACATACATATAGGCATATACACATACATATAAAATAAAAATAAACAGGGGCTGGGAAATGGCTCATCAGTTAAAAGCACCTGCTGCTCTTCTAGGTTCTTGCACCAATCAGATAGTCCATAAGTGCCTCGAACTACAGCTCGGGGCATTCCACAACCTCTTCCACAAGCACCCTCAAGGTCCTACATACACACTGAGAGAGAAGACACACACATGTAAATAACTAAAAAAAATTAAATCTTGAAAGAAAAAGAAACTGATCCAAAATGACTATAAAGGAACTAAACAAGTGGGGGCTAATCTATGATGATGAGCAGGAAAATACACTGTCAAGATGTTGGATCTCCCCAAATGGAGCTCCTCAAGCAATGGAACCAAAAGCCTGGGCATCAATAGCTGGTCCTAAAGTTTGTGTGCAGAGCCAAAAACATCCCCAGCGTAGCACAATACTGAAGTAGGAGAGCAAAGGTCAAAGACTGCCATTGCCCTACTTTATTATTTAGTATAAAACTCTTGTAGTCAAGACAGTGCGATATAAACAAAGCAATAAATAGAATAAAATATTCAGAGATAAACCCATGCAAAGACAGAAAACTGCCCTTTGACGAAGGAAAAATACAGTATAACAGCATGATGAAATCCTTTTCAACAAATGATTATGGAATAATTGGACACAGTCATGAAAGAGGCATTTAACTAAATGCATCCATACATAATACTGAATATGAATACAAATTTCAAAACTGTAGAACTCTGATAACCCAGGGAAAACCTATGCTGTCTCAGATACAGTGATGTCATTTTAGACTATCAGAAGTCAGGACCATAAAGAAATAGTCGGAGCAGTGCAGGCGCTCTACAGAGACATTCTACAGAGAATGAGCACAAATGTCAGTCTAGAAGAAAAAAATACAAAAGACACACAGATGAAGGACCAGCATCCCAAACATATAAAGAATTCTTAAAAACTCAACAAGAAATCAGGTAAAAGCGGGCAAAGATATGAATAAATAGCTATTATAAATGTTCTATATTATATATCATTTAGGAATTGCCAATTGAAGCAACTGGATTCACGCTTCTCAGATACACCCACTAGAATGAATGCAAGTTCACTGGCAAGAACGTGAGCACAGGAGCTTTGTGTCTTCACTAGCATAAATGCAAAACTCACAGTCACCAGGGAAGACAGTTTCCTCATGAAGCTAAATATACTCTTATCAGGCTACTCAGCAATCCTAGAATGCACCAAAAAAGTTTAAAAGTTATTTCTCCACAAAATTTTCATTAAAAATGCTTGTGCTAGCTTTTTTATAATTTCCGAACAATTTTAAGGTTTCAAGATGTCCTTCAGCAGGGGACTAAATAAAAACCTAGACTGTAGATTGCTCCTGGTAACATAGGCCTGGAGTCTCAACCACTCAGGAGGCTAAGGTGGAGGAGCCCCAAGGCCTGCCTAGTGCAACTTAACAAGGTTCTGTCTCAAAATAAAAGTCAGAAAGAGGGTTAGGGATCCATCTGGGGATACAGCATAGTAATATAACACTTGCCTACCCTATAAGAGGTTCAACCCCCCCCCCCCAACACACATACATACAGAGAGAGACAGACATACACACACAGAGGCAAAGACAGAGAGGAGGAGATGAAAGGGGGGAGAAACATAAATGCATATTTCAAAGTGATAGAGGCCGATATGACAAGGTCACATGATAAATGTGTGCTTCCAACTACATGACATTTTGGAAAAGGCAAAACTGTGGAGACAGTAAAATGATGGGTGGTTTCAGGTGTTATGAAGGGGAGAGGCATGAACAGGTCAAGTTACAGGCAGGTTTAAGGCCCTGAAACTATACTACATGACATTATAATGATTACATATCAATATACATTCAGTGTACGCGCACAGATAGTACATCAACACTATCAGTGAATACTAAAGTATACTCTGGACTAAGGAAACTGATGGTCATGAATGGCACACCCTTGGAAAAGGGTATTGCTAGTGTTGGAAGGTGTGTATCGGGAGGAATCTTTGTGCCTCTCATTCCTTTTCTCTCTAAATATAAAACGGAACTGAAATCCTATTTAAAAAACAAAAAACCTGGGCCTGGAGAGATGGCTCAATGGTTAAGTCCTCTTCCAGAGGACTTCAATCATACATATGGTAGATCAAAAGCTCTGTAACTCCAGTTCCAAGGGATCTGACACCTTCACACAGACACACATGCAGGCAAACACCAATGCACATAAAGAAATAAAAATAAAAAAAAATTTTAAAAAGTAGAATGATATTTTTAACATTCTTCATTCTTTTTCTTTTTAGTCTTTGGTGATTCATTTTCCCACACACACGCAATGCATTGTGGGCATATCCCAATAGCCTCTCTTATCCTTCTCCCACTCCTGCTGTTTACAACTATTTAATGTCAAGGGTTTCTCGGATGTGTTCATGTAGAAAAGGTTCTCATAGTCTCACAAAAAATTTCCCCTTTCTTCCAGGAGGTGGCATGTGTGTACTGTGCTCAAAAAGTCCTCCCCTGATTTGCGAAGGTGGAAAAAAGGAAGGAAAGAAAGAAAAACTTTACCAGACAGTAAAACAACTCGTAAACCTGTCAGGAGTAATTCCAGCAGCTGTGGTAAGATGGAAGGCGGCTGCAGACACCCAGGCCTTTCCGTGGCAGGGTGAGCTTTTGCAAGATCACAGCCTTTACCTGTGAACACTGGGACCCATAACTCAATTTACAAGTACCTTAACACTGAAAGGCCATTTGCAGAGCTGACACTCTGGAATTTGTTAGAGTCACCGGGAGCTGCACAGCCTAAGAAAGGCCATGAGCTGTGGCTGGAATGGTGAACAGGAACAGAGTCCTCAGACTGCAGAACCTGTAGCCAACTTAGCTTTGGCTTTGCAGGGCCGTGTGGTGAGAGCAACTTGAACTTGAGAGAATTAAAAGACAATTACACAGGACTTCTGCAAGGTAATTCCCTCTGAGCATGTTAAACCCACAGATTTCTGAGCTTTAGAGACCCAAGGACAAGAACATCATCGGGGCTTGGGAGTCTACATTTAAGAAATAGAATGAATAACTTCACAGGTGTCTAAATACAATGAAGGGCTAATGAAAGCAACACCATGGACAAACTTCAAAAACAGGATTCTAAGCAGACACAAGAGGACAGATGGTGCTTCTGAGTTTTTCAGGGTACCATCAGGATCAAGTTGCCTGGGTTCTGGACTTTCTGTGAAAAAAAATTAAAATTCAGAATGGTTAAGACTTTCCCAAAGTTACAGTTATTACCAGCAGATACCAAATGCCACTTCCTAATGGTCCCTGTTTTTCACTCAGATTCGTAATGTCCAGGGTGGGGAAAGGACACAAAATAGTCCATCTTCCCTTACTTCTTGAGGCTTTACTGCGCTCTTGGTTGTTTGTGTGAAAGAACCAGACTAAAACAAAATCTCAAAGAAACATTTGATTAACAGAGCATTTTGTTTGCCTGTGTGTTCACTCATTCGGTAATCATGGCGCGCTTTCCAGTCAGAGTTCTAGGTCCAAAAGAATGCATTCGGAGGAAGGCAAGGGAGGTCCCTGCCATTGCGGTCCAGTCAACAATGGCAAAACAAGCAGATGCCTTCAGAGCAAGACGGTGTAAGTCTGTGCACCGGGCTTGAAGCAAACCAAGGTAATTGACAATGTAACTGAGAAAGCAAATGGTTTTGGTAGCTTGCTTCCCCAGGGTCAGCTGCTTGGAGGCAACCATGGCGAGGCTAAAGACAGAGGGACTGAGCACTGTCTCAGACACTTCCAGGACAGCCAAGTGGAAGAGG
Organism: Microtus ochrogaster; assembly: GCF_000317375.1. NCBI lineage: Eukaryota > Metazoa > Chordata > Mammalia > Rodentia > Cricetidae > Microtus > Microtus ochrogaster. The sequence continues at coordinate 29,317,725 of NC_022021.1, read as the reverse complement.
ACATGCACTTTGTCAGCCCCAAAGGTGAACCATCAATCACAGGAGGAGGAGTCTGAACTGAGCTAAACTTAGGGAAGAACTTCCCAGCCTAGCGGAGGGAAGTAATGTTCAGTCATGGGCACACTGTGTCCTCACTGTGTCCTGTTCGGAGCATTTTTGGAGCATTTTAAGTCCTTCCAGACGCAATGTGAGGTAAAAGGAGCAATGCCCAAAGAAAAGAGAGATTTTTTTTTTCTGCTCCTAGTTTAGATGCATGATCAAGTGGAATAGTCACTTATTAGAAGGTCAGGAGGAGGAACTTTTTATCGAATGCTAGGGCAATCCCGACAGCTCTTCAGTCCCTACCTCTGCTGAGTAATTTATGCTCAGCAGAGGGGCACAGCTGTGTGCGCAGCGGTTGGCTGTGCCGGCTGTGTGTGTAGACTACAGAACCCCAGGCTCTTCCAGTCTTGCTCCGGCTTAGTATAAAGCGCACGGAGGTGACCAATTTATGTTTCCTGAAATAAAATAGCTCCCTGGCTCAGGGAGAAATGAGTGAGTTAGAGACCCTTAATCTTGTGGTCTCCAGACACTGCCAGGAGCCCTAATTAAATCACAGAAAACATTGGAAAAGCAAATACGACGTACTCCAGATTCCAGCCAGGTAATGGAAAATTACCGAAACTCTTGACTAACAATAGGGGTGTTTCCAGCTTGACTAAGTGTGAAGCATAAATTCTCAGGCAGGCCTTTCATTGACTCTTTTCCCCGAGGAATGCCACAAAATGGCACTGGAACACCTCTTTCGGTAAGAATTCAGACTGTAGCCCAAACCTGCTCTTCAGAACCGGCACTGATTGGAGCCAGAACAGCAAGGAACCATCCCATTATCTAGAAATGCTGCCCAGGTCAACTTCTTTCTTCAAGAGGAACATTTCTTGATTCACCTCGGGAAAATAAGATCATATGTGAAGCAGCAGGAGCCTCCATGAGACACCTCTGAACCCTGTGGATCTGTGGAGGTGCCAGGAAGTGTGGGGGGTGGGGGGAGCGGGCACCGGGGATAGATGAGCGAATCTTGGATTATTTGGGCACTGACCTTCCAGAAGGTTCCTGCAAAGAGTGGCCTTCCTCTCCTGTGACTCTCTAAAGTTTTGTGAAATTTATCCAGTGATTCCACTTGGCTTCACATGGACGACAATGCTCAGGCTACAGAACAAGCAGCAACAGGGTCCATGCACGGGACACACAATTCCCACAGGCCAGACACCCCATCACCTCGGGATAGCTGCTCCTCCCGCCACACCACATCCTCTGGCTTTCATTTGATCCTACGTTATTATCCAGTGAGATACAGAATACTTGAGGACACGGTCTCTAGCGCCTTTCTAGACAGTACTTACCAGACGGAGGGCTGTCTAGGCTGAAACCTCCAAAGAGTGTTAGTACTGGCCTGGGTTTGAAAGAGCATGGGGGGCCTGCTGGGAGCCCAAGGGGTCTGCTGGGAGTTCAAGGTGCCTGTAGGGAGCGTGAGGTGTCTCTTGGGAACACGAGTGTCTCCTGGGAGCACGGGGTGTCTGCTGGGAGCACAGAATGTCTTCTGGGAGCACGGGGTGTCTGCTGGGAGCACGGGGTTCTGCTGGGACACAGGGTGTATGCTGGGAACACAGGGTGTCTGCTGGGAGCACAGGGTGTCTGCTGGGAGCACAAGGTGTCTGTTGGGAACACCAGTGTCTCCTGGAAGCATGGGGTGTCTGTTGGGAGCAAGGAATGTTTTCTGGGAGCATGGAGTGCCTGATGGGAACACGAAGGGTCTGCTAAGAGCACAGGGTGCCTGTTGGGAGCACGGGGTGTCTG
>NC_022021.1:29311313-29315444 GCF_000317375.1 Microtus ochrogaster | reverse complement strand
GAGCACAGGGTGTCTGTTAAGAGGATGAGGTGTCTGCTCATAGCTGTCCACTCTGTAAAATCTGTTCTGTATCTAACCTGTTGGGCTGAAGAGATATTCAGAGGTTTCCATGTGAATCCTAAGATCCTAATTTGTTTTTAAAATAGGTGAACATTACTGAGAGTGCACTCTGGACACTTGAGTCCATTGTCTCAGTTGATTACTAGGAGGACAAACACTCAGAATGACTTGTACTATTTTCTTTAGCTCCTATTGCACAGGGACGAGGCTGTCACAGGGCTGTGACTTCATCAAAAGAGAAGAAGGGTAAATGGAGATTTGATAGGTTATTTTTTTTTTATCAAACATGACAGATACAGTGATCACTTGACAAGTGCATTATCCATCTTTAGCAGTCCAATGGGCCACACTGGATTGGTGTGACCTCTGAACTCTGTAGCTGTGTGAATACACCTCACCTGGCTCTCCTCTTTGGCTTAAGTTCGAAGATACTCCTGTATTGTTCTTATCTAAGGTGTTCTATTTACCAATAAAAACTCCAGGAGTCAGATATTGGAGTGAAAACTTGCTAGATCAGAGAAGACAAGAAGCAATAAGCTGACCTTCCTTCTTGACTGGAGATCCAGCAAGAGAGCATCTCTCCTAACAAACAACAAAAAAGACCTGCAAATCTCAAAGTCCCTCCCTACACCTTCTTGTGCAATTCTCTATCCATATTCTGGGTCCTTCATACTCTCGATGGCTAATTCTTGTCAATTAGTCACTGGTCCCGCCCCCGATCCAAGGTTAATTTTATTAATTCAGCCTCGGAGTTTCACAGAGTGACCACAAAACTCCTGTGTACAATTGCAGGGAGCTGGTTGCTGCAGCACTTGGGGGCAGATGTCACCATTGTACCTTGTCCCCCGGGAGCACACATCTCAGTGCAAGGGCCTTGGAGAAAGGGAAAGGAGTAAGATGCAGGAGACTCACCCCTAATTCACCGCCTGAGCACATGACCCTGGGACACCTGTTCAGATGTATGAGGTAGGGTCACCAGGGCAGCAGCATGAATGTCCCTAAGTAACAGCCTCTTTACCTCTGTCCAGTCACAGACAGTGACAGCTGTGTCGGCAGAAGCACACATGATCATGCCTGAAAGTTTGTCAACCTTTGTGACACACCAATTTTTACACAAAATCCAAATTTCAAGGTTTTCCAGAAAAAAACAGAAAACCTAGACATAGCTGCATTTCTGCACAGGAAATCAGATCGAAGCTCAGAAATACTGTTTGCTTTAGGTTAAATTATTTTATTTTACATATATTGGATTCAATTCCATATTAGCACATAGACATCTGTGCTCTTTTAAAATTACTGTTTTATTGAGTCTTTTATACTTGTGTTTGGTAAAACATTCAAAAGATCTAAAAGGATGCAGAATTTCACCCCTCTTCAGCCACCCTGTGCCGTTTCTTGTGTGTTCTGCAGGTATTGTATGGGCACAGAGAATTTATTATTTATTTATTTATTTATTGGAGTATGAGTTCCAGATCTCCCTCCGCTAGGGCTGCTCATAGGGGTGAGCCTGTTCCACCTTGACTAAAGGTCAGAGAGTTTGAGTTTATTTTTGTTCTCTCCAAGTTCTTGACAACGGGTGCGGCTACAAAGAAGAGAAGCTGCCCTGGGGTGTGGTTAATTAGCATTTGGGGTATAGAGGTGGATCCGCTCCACCTGGACCAAGGGTCAGAGAATTCAGATCTATTTCTTACATCATGTTAATAAAGTCTGTTTCCTCCACTTTTGGAGTGAAGTACATCAGCACGTGGAAGATAAATACAGATAGATTCGGTAATCACTGAATTTCCCTTCTGGTGCTGTTCTGGGTTTCTGTCTCTTACTTCTCTCCTGTCTCTGTTCCTTTTGCTTAATGATGCTAATTCTCACACTCCTACCTGGGAACACAGAGTTTTGTTGAGGGTAGTCCTTGACAGCACTCCCTGAGACTCAGTTTGTTGGTCTGTCCTACACTATGATGGGTTTGGACTAGAATCTAGGTCTGGGCTCCCTGAGACTCAGTTTGTTGGTCTGTCCTATACTGTGATGGGTTTGGACTAGAATCTAGGTCTGGGCTCCCTGAGACTCAGTTTGTTGGTCTGTCCTATACTGTGATGGGTTTGGACTAGAATCTAGGTCTGGGCTCCCTGAGACTCAGTTTGTTGGTCTGTCCTATACTGTGATGGGTTTGGACTAGAATCTAGGTCTGGGCTCCCTGAGACTCAGTTTGTTGGTCTGTCCTACACTGTGATGGGTTTGGACTAGAATCTAGGTCTGGACTCTTAAGCTTTCAGACGCCTTTGAAACACACGTGATTTAACCTAAAACTTCAATCCACACACAGAGACTCTGCGTCTCGTCCCTGACTTGATACCACGCTATCCAGTGCTCATCTTCATCTTCAATTTCACTGACTTTCTTTTGTGTCGTGTTCATAGAGCATTTTGTATTAAACAGTATATAGTAACTATTTCTGAAACTCCATCATACTGAAGATAATAACAAACATCTTTGCAGAAGATATCCATGGCCCTGGCATGTGACCCATGTCCTTTGACATGAGTCAGAGACCGTCCACTCTGAAAGTATATCTGTTGCACACTGGCCAGCACCTATATAGCTGGGGCTCTGACCTTACTTTTATTTCTGTCCTGGATTTGCACAGAGAGCAAGTTCAGTTCATTCTGTGAGGGTGACCACAGCGACATCAGCTCCGCACCATGTCTGGAGGCAGGAGTGGCAGCTGTGTGGGCAGAGGCATCCTGTCCTCAAGGGTGGTGTCGGTTGTGCAGTCTTCAGTGGCTGGGCCCAATGCCAAGAAGCATGGTCTCTTCACAGGACCAATTCCCTGAAGCATCATGGGCATATGCCTGACTCATGCTCTGGACTGACCCCATGAGTCTGTGAATTGCCAGTATCCTTTAATTAATCCCTGTTTTGTTTGAATTATCTAGAGTTGATAATTACTGAGTAAAAAACAGGAAAAGAGCCTGGCAATGGCGCACACCTTTAATCCCAGCACTTGGGAGGCAGAGGCAGGTGGATCTCTGTGAGTTCGAAGCCAGCCTAGACTACAAGAGCTAGTTCCAGGATAGGCTCCAAAGCTACAGCGAAACCCTGTCTTGAAAAACAAAATAAAAAAAAGCAAACAAACAAACAAACCCAAAAAACCCCAGAAAAATAAAAAAGGAGGGGCATTACTGCTCCTAGGTATGGCGAAACAGAAGTTTACTGGAGAGAAAAGGGAGAACATCATCAGAGGCAGGGACATCTGGAAGAGTCCAGAATGAACATGGCCCCGAGCCAGGTGAGGAGCAGATTTGGGCATGGGGTTCAGACAGAGATGTGAGGAAGGTAAGGGGTAGATGAAAGGAGCCAAAAGGACAAGCATAGCAAATTGGCTCGATCCTAATGAGCAGCTGGGGAAAGGAAAGCCCAGTCCCCGGGCTGAAGAAGTCTAGGGTAGGGGGCAGGGTATGACAGTCATACCCTGCAACAGGTAGGGACTGAGGGATGCTGGGAGAAGCCAGCGGCCAGGTTCACTTTGATGTGTTAAATAGGCACCTAAGCCATTTTTCCAGAGTTTGAGACCTAACAGTTACTTGCAATTGAAAAGCCACATAATATATAAACTTTTCTTTTGGTTGTTTTCCAACAAGAAACTTCCTGGCATTGGTTACGGCAGTTTGCTGAAACGGGAGCAAAATGTCAAAATCACACAATGTTTGAAAAATAAACCAACACATCTTGATTGCATAAAATAATAGGTTTTATAAAACATTTTCAAATATACGAATCATGTACTTCGATCATATCCCCTGCCTCTGTGTCAGTGTGTGTGGGGGCACACGTGTATGTGCAGGTGCATGTGTGTGTGTAGAAGTGCGTGTACATGTGAGTACCTGGATGCAGAGGACGATCTCAGGTGTCATTCACAGAAGCTGTCCACCTTGTTCTTTGAGACGGAGCCCTCATTGACCTGGGGCTTGTCAGTGGGGCAGACTGACTGGCCAGTAAGCCCCAAGGACTACCTGTTTCCAGCTCCCCCATACTGGGATTACAAACCCATGCTGCCATGCCGTTTTTTTTTTTTTT
>NC_022021.1:29299148-29311018 GCF_000317375.1 Microtus ochrogaster | reverse complement strand
ACAAACCCACCCAGAGGCATGTCTCTTAATTGATTCCAGATCAATTAACAACCAAAATCAACTATGACAACCCAGGATTGGTAGAGCTAGTTCATATGCTTGGTCTATTTGTAATTGTTTTGAAGAAGCACCATCCTGATTTTCAAAGTGGCTGTACTAATTTAAATTCCCACCAGCAGTATATACATAAATGCTTTTCTCGACAGTTTGCCCACATTAGTTGTTTGTTATCTTAATTACAGCTATTATAACTGGATGAAGATGAAATCTGAGTATTGTTTTAGCCTGCATTTCCTTAGTGGCTGAGAATGTTGACCATTTTTATGTATTTATTGGACATATATGTTTATTTTAAGAATTGTCTATTCAATTAGTTTATCTATTTATTGATCAGATTGATTGTGTATGTTTAAATTTTGGAGTTCTTTACAGACTCTACATATGAATCCTCTGTGAGAGATAGCTGACAGAGTTTTATTTTTAAGGCTTTTTTTTTCATTCTGGGAATTGTGCAACTGCACAGCATAATGTAATTTTGTATTGAATTTCCCTTTTGCACCCTAGAAAATTTGCAAAGTGACATTAACATGGTGTTAAATAATAAGAAACCTCTTGGGCTATCCAACTCATTATTCCATCCATATCTTTCAAGTGATGAATTTACTTAAAGGATATTTGATAGCTAGAACTTGTCAATAAAGAGATTTTTATTGCCATCTACATATTTCTAAGTGCCCATTGAGTCCGAATCTCTGCTAGATGGTAGAGCAAGCTTAACAAGAAAGAGCTAAATGTTGCCTCTGAAGCTTGCAAGAAGTTGAAGCAAAACGTAATAAGTTTTTACGAGAATATCACATGAAGGAAACAAACTGATCCTGTTTCTCAAAGACGAAGCTCTATCGGTTAGGTTGAGCTGCTTTCAATAGACCAGTGTGTAAACAGGTTGTATCTCTGGATGTGAAGCTGCCAAGGAAATACATAGCAGAAACAGAATATTATCTTTATCGATGTAAAAAAAAACCATTGCAATAACTGTGCAATTTTCCCAGTACTCCTTATTCCAGTGGAACTGAAGAATTTCTTTCTTTTTAAAAAAGATTTATTTATGTATTTTACGTATATGCAAGTTTTGTCTACATGGGACTCTACACACCAGAAGATGAAATAGTTTCCATTATATGCAGTTGTGAGTCACTCTGTGAGTGCTGGGAACTGAACTCAGGACCCCTTGGAGGAGCTGTCAGTGCTCTTAACTGTTGAGTCATCTCTCCAGCCTCTGGAACTGAAGAATTTCTGTCCTGACTGCACCAATTCTAAACTCAGTCAGACTTAGCTATTGTTTCCTCAATGAAGAACCGGCATGAGCGCCACAGTCTCAGTCAATACCCAAGATGGGGAAACTGAGAGAAGAGGTGCCATCCACAAGGACTCTACTGCTCTTCCCAGTACAAGCAGCACCTCCCAATACTGCTTCATTCAGAAACTCGGCTTCTAGCACATGAACTCAGGGGAAGGCTACATTTGAACTACAGAGACTTTTAAAAATCCAACTTGTGTCTTGCAGTGTGTATCATTGCCCTGGACAGAACTTGGGTGGAAAATGGTGTTGGTTCAAGTCTGGAGGGCATAGGGTAGACTTCAGAAGTCTTCTGAAGACAAGATCTACTGTGAGAAGTCCTTGAGGGGCTGAGGGAGACTGTGCAGAAGAGGCACTTCGTTCACCATCCTGCTCCACCTCCAGTGCCAACTAAACTCAAGATGTCTGTAGTCCTGTTTGCGACCATGGTGTCAAAAGCTTTTCCTAGGGAACCAAGCAGACAGAACAGGTCTCTGGCTTCAATCTTCCTCTGCTACATTGCTTCAATTTTTAGGGAGCTCTTCTACTTACTGTGAAAAAATAAATACCCACAAGGAAATGAGAGAAGCCTTGTGAACAAAACCAGAAGCGAGAAAGTTCCCCGCTGCAGAGAGAGTTTAAACGAAAACACAACCGTTATGGAAGCTCATTTTGACATTGGTTTTTGGAATGGAAAGCACATTTTTTTTCTCCGCAGTCTAGTTATGAATGGTGATTGGGTTCCCAGATGAGCCCACAAAGGACCGCTTAACTCAAGCTCTTACTGTAAAATCCATCATGTTGTCGGGGGCCCTGTATAATATCTTCATACCCTCTGCAAATTTTCCACTATGCTCACTTTCTACAGTAACAAGATCACGAGAGAAAGCTTTAAAAACTGAGAAAAGTATAAAGAAAAGAAAAGAGATTCCCAAAGTGTTCACTTAGTTTCATTTTGAATAAAATTTACTCTAGTGATCTAAAATTTTTAAATAGACTTATTGAGATATGAATAACATTATATTTTAAATGTGAATTTGATACATTTGACACACATACACAGCTATCCAAGTGCCATATCACCACAGTCAAAATTCTCAAAACATCTACATGCATCCAAAATCATGGCCTCGTTCCTCTTTGCCTGGAGCAGACGGAGGCAACGATTATTAGTCTGACTTTTGCCAGAACAGATTAAACTTTTATAACTTAATAAATTTATAGAGTATGTACTTCTTTTAGTTTCACTTCTTTCATTAAGTACAATTATTTTGATAGCCTTTCACAGGTGTCTTATATCAATAAACTGGTTTTATTGCTTAGCAATATTTTCTCAAATTGATATACATAAGTGTTCTTATCTATTCATAAGATAATTGTATAAGATCCAGAAAGTGATAATCAAAAGTGAAGAGCTCAGGGGTAGCCTTAAAAAAAAAAAGTTTTCAAAAAAAAAAAAAAGTTGTCCTGACCTTTTCCTGCCCTCCTGGTTCTCATCCTTCGTTGTCCCCCAAGGCCAGCCGTAGAGAAGAAATTCTTCTCCCCTACAGCATATTGTAAAAGCCAGAATCCCTTTTCCCCAAAGGCAGCTGTAAAACCTAAAAATATTACTTTAGCTTCATTCCATCTTTCTATGTAAAAACTGGCCATAAAGAAATGAAGACCTTCATTCCAGAGGTTTCGTTTCCCATACTCCAGAGGAAGAAATTCTACAGCCAAGGAGTCAAGGAGAAACTAAACACTCTGGCTGTGAGGGTTCCCTCTTCGGTTTATTACCATCGGGTCACACCTTTTGGTCCAATCGTATTTCTACATGGCTGTCCATGCATCATTAAACACAGCATAAAAATTAATAGTCCAGCGTCTAATGTTCTCATGCCTTAGGCATGTAATAAATTTCTTGTGCTATTTATACTATAGAAGAAGTGAAGAGTCTGTCCTGGGTCTATCTATAGGTCTTCTTTCTGAAGGCTTCTGCATCATCTAAAACTATGATCAATAAATTCACTATGCGTTCCTGTTAATCTACCCTTTGTTACATGAGCCTTAGAAACTTCTTTATAATGGTCAGGAAAGGGGCCACCTTTCCTTTTAGCCATATATTGACTCCACAAACGATTCTACAGGTTTCTGACACCAACTGTGTTCAATAATCCAGCAGTGATGCTGATACCTAGAGTTGGTCAAAGATTCAGCCTTGTAAGACTTCCTTCATTTCTGGCATGAGTTACAAATGAGCTCCTCAGGTAACTCCCACTTCTCTGGGGCCACCTAAAATTTTAGGGCTTCCCACATGGTTTAAAGGAAAATGGCCCCCAAAGGGAGTGGCACCATTAGCAAGTGAGGCTTTGTTAGAGTGAGTGTAGCTTTGTTGGAGGAAGTGTGTCACAGTGGTGGTGGGCTTTGAGGTCTTAGATATGTTCAAGCCATACCCAGTGTCTTAGACTACTTCCTATTGCCTATGGGTCAAGATGTAAATTCTCAGCTTCTACTTCGGCACCATGCCTTCCTGCATGCCACCATGCTCCCCATTGCCATGCCCCCACCATGCTGATGATGGACTAGAGCTCTGAACTCTACGCGAGTCACTCCAATGAATTGTTTTCCTTTGTAAGAGTCGCTGCGATCAAGCTGTCTCTTCACAGCAATGGAAACCCTAACTAAAACACAATTCCCTTTTCTGATTCTGCATGTTCTTTTAAAAATTCACAGAATTCAGGAAAACACTTTTCCAATCACTGCTATTTTATTACAAGAGTACATCTGAGGAACAACTAAGCAGAAGAAATGTACAGGAGAAAGCAAGGTGGGACAAGCCACCCTGCCTGAATCTCACACTGTAGCCTCCATCTTAGGTGCTCTCTGGTCCATTCTTTTACTAGTTAACTCTAGGTTTCTCTAATGAAATACCTGAGATAATCTCATTATAAAGAGAAAAAAATCTTACTTCGGCTCACAGTTTGGGAGGATTATAGATCAAGAGCCGATGAATCACTGCTTTGCTTCTTTGGACATCTTGCTAGATGGCCATGGCAGAGAGAGTATGACAGCAAACTGCTCACCACATGGCCAGGAAAGAAAGGAGCAAGAAACCAGAATCCAACCATTCCTTTCATGGGCATACTCCCAATGTCTTATTTTATTCCATTAAGATATATATGTCTATATATATATCTATATATATATATATATACTTATCACATTATGCTGACCATTGTCACTATATAAAGTCCCCTTTAAAAGCCATTTTAGATGAGAATAAAGTAATGTACAAGTCACCTTGACCTAGGATAGTGGCAGTTCTCTACATTTGTCCTTCTTTCTTGGTATTGCTTAAGCTGCTGTCAGTCTTGCAGTTTTTGTACAATGAATTTACGGATCTGCTTGTCAAATTCTATTCCACAATTTTGACAGATGTTGTGTTAAATCTGCAAATAAAATGTTGAGGTATTCAGGAACTGGTGGCACACGCCTTTAATCCCAGCACTCAGGAGGTAGAGGCAGGCAGATCTCTGAGTTTGGTCTACAGAGCACGTTCTAGAACAGGCTACAAAACTACAGAGAGAAGCCCTGAAACCCTGACTAAAAAAAAATAAGAGAAATATTGAGGTAATATAATTTTAACAATATTCAATTTACTCACCATGAACATGGGATGCAGTTTTTATACTTTATAACTTCTATAGTATAAGTTCTCAATTCAATTGCTAAATTTATCCCTAATTATTTTAGTTTTGTTTTTATTCAGCTGTGCCAAGAAGTGAATTAAAACGTAGTTGGCTTTGTGAGTTATCTTGTATCCTATATACTGGCTGAACTTATTCATAAATTTATAGTTTTCTGAGTGTGAGATCATAGTATCTGAAAGTTCAGATACTTTACCTCTTCCTTTCTGGATGCTTTCCCTCTATGATCAGAAGCAAGACAAGAATATCTGCTCTCATGGCTCATATGTTATACCAGAAATCAATCCAGCAGAGAGAGAAATGAAATAAATGATAACCAGATGGAAAAGTCTCTCCCTCGGTCACTTTTATTGCCCCACTGTGCATCACACACCTAACATCTTGACTTTATTCTATTTAGCCAGGCCTACAACGCCTGTGTCTATAATGAAAAACTCAAACTCTTTGTTTCTTGTCATTATCTCCTAAGCAGTAGAGTGCACCAACAATTTATATAGCATCAGCATTACAAATAATGTAGAAACAATCTAGTATGTAATATGATTTGAAGAAAATACAAATGATGTTAATGAAAGAATAAAATGAGAAAGTTTATGTTAGAATTGTCTTTTCAAATAAACAAGAATTGCTGGAAAACTCGATAATCTTTGTTGGGATAAATTATACTTAATATGCACAAAATTTAGTTCTTATAGTACATGACACTAAAGTATTTAAAGAAGGACAAAAGACTAAATGACAACTGCTTAAATACAAGAGAAGGCAGTAGAGCTAGATGTCCCTTTGTACCATAGGAGACTGGTCCTGGATCATCACCCCACACACCCAAATCCACAGATGCTTAAGTCCTTTCCATAAAATGGCATGAAAGTTAGATGTGTTTGTACGATGTAATATCTATCATGAGATGTAAGAGAGTGGAACCTCAGTTTGTGATGTTTAGAAGTGAGAGCTTTGTGAAGTGGTGAGGACTAGAGGTGAACATGAGGGTGAAGATGCCACACTGAATTTTTAAGATGGGGGGAAGAATAGAAGACCCTAAGATATGCATATTACCTTCATTTTTACCATGTGATGAAAATGGTACCCAACCACTCCGTGACTCCCACAACAAGAAGGTTAATCACCCCTTGTCCTGCAATCAGAACCTGATCTAAATAAACCTATGTTCTTTGTAACATTAGCCTGCTTCATGTACTTCACTATAGCAGTGAGGAGGCTGAGGCAATCTCGTTTGCAAGACTGCTACAGCAGTTCTCAGCAGTACAGGCTCCAGACAACAAGCCGGTATGCTCCTCTCACAGCATCGAAAGTCACAGGAACCAAACAGGTTTGTTCCTCTAGACCACACACACACATGCACACATATACACACACATACAAACACATACACGTTCACACACAGACACATACATACAAACATACACACAAACACAAAAATACATACCCATACAAACACATAAACACATGCATATACACAAACACACACACACAAAAACAAACACATACACATTCATACACAGACACATACATACACCCAAACACATAAGCACATACACACATATACATACACACATACACACAAACACACAAATACACACATATACATAAACACATACATACCCACAAACACATACACACTAAAAAATTATTTGTCAGTTCAGAGGCGTGTGAGGAATGGAAATGAATGAGGCAAGGAAGGAGGAGACTAACGTTGAAGAAATTGGCATGCCAACAAAGGATGGAGAACATTACTGAGAAAAAGGATGGGAGCTGGAGAGTCCCCAAGCACAGAGGCTGGAAATGAAGGGACAAACTCAGAAAGGAATGTTATTTAAAATGTGTGCCCATCTGAGGAGCAGCACAAAAGGCTAAACAAGAGGGGGGAGCCTGGGAGCGGGAGTCGAGAGGGAGCTCTTTCAGAACAAGAGCAAATGGTATTAGGACTTCAGTAGCAACACCCCAGGTGCCAAGTCTGTTTGTCCTTCACATGAAATCACTGGTGTTCCAGAATTACATGACAAAGAACCTGCAGTTTCCAGGGGCAGGAAGAAGGCATGGGGAGGGATCAAACAATGCTGGGAGTTGGGACTAGGAGCAGCCCTGGCCAAAGCTACACAGACACCTCCATGAAGTGATGGGGGGCAGGGAAGGGCCTGAGTTGCCAAGCTCTGTGTCTGGGAGATCTGTTTACATTTTCATGCCCAGACTTTGAGGGACCCTTTTGGCAATGCTTCCTGCGGGGCCAGACCTCATTCTCAGTGTCCCACTGTGCTCAGGCAGATAGTTTAGTCAGATGGTATGTGGACTGAGGGGCTGTGAACTCCCTGGATTCTCTTTAAACCCAGGTTCCCTTACTGGCTGTATTTGTTGAGGAACACTGACTCAATAACTGAGTTCAGGAGCCAGGCAGTGGTGACGCACGCCTTTAATCCCAGCACTTTGGAGGCAGAGGCAGGGAGCTCTCTGTGACTTCAAGGCTAACCTGGTCTACAAAGTGAGTTTCAGGAAAGTCAGGGCTACACAGAGAAACCCTGTCTTGAAAAAAAAAAAATGAAAACTAAAAACTAACCGACCTCAGGAAGAATAAACTCAACTCTTTCAGGAAGTGATGCTGTAAAACCCAGGATAATGACAGTTTGTTGGAATTAGCCTTAGAGAAATGTGGAATTTGCTCAGCAGAAATGCAATTGTTTTAAAGTTATTTGAAGAAGTTGCTAGCATAAGAACTTAGGGGTCATCCTGCACAGAGAGATGGTGAGATGTTATGCCCTGTATGGAGCCCTCTTCCCATGCCCTAACTCACCAGGCACTGTTGGAACACAGCTATCATTCCGGCGCCTGGGAAGCTGAGGCCAGAGGATCATGAGGCTGAGAACCAGCAAGGCTATATCAGGAGACCCTGTATCACAAGACAAAACAGAAGAAAATGTTGGGCTAGAGTACGATGTTTTTCTTCTGAAAACGGAAGCAAGAGTGAGGTAGCCTGGGAGAGGACAGTCCACTAATGCATACAAGGTCAGCGATGCCTCTAAGGACACCTAAAGTCCCACGTCATAGAATGACTCAGTCACGTGATCAGGTGGGGCCTTTCACTAAACCAATCAATCAACCAACTAGCGAGAAATTACAAAGACCTTGTTTTATGCTGGGTGCACATGAAGCTGGATAAAATCCATGAGTCGGGATTGGCTTTCCAATCTAATCCTGACACCAAACTGAAACCGAAAGGGAGTTTACAACTCATATTCATGATTTGATTGAAGCAGAAGTCAAGTCAGAAGTAAGGAGATCCTTTGAGGGCTGGAGGCTCTCCCGCCCGTAGAGAAGTGTGACCTGGCCAGGCAGAAAGATAAGTAAGAGAACAATGTTACGGAACGTGCAGGCAGAGATGAGACACCAGACACCGGTACAAAGCAAGCTGGTCCTGCTGGCAGGCAACTGGGAAATCCCTTGACCTGGTATCAAAAGAGAAAGTGGCTTTAGGCATCAATGATCTCCCTAACTCATGGCAGGAGGAACCCTCATCTCAGGGAAGGTGGCCGCATGCAAGATGAGGTGGGTTTTCTATGCAGGACTAAGTGGGAGAGCCTTTTGTGATTCATGACTCTGAATGACCCCAGACAGCAAGCCACCTCAGATCCCAAATATCCCTTCAGTGCATACGGGCGTATTTCTTCATCAGAACGGTATGTTACCCTAATGCAAAAGTCAGGAGAGATAATTTATAGTCAGAAAAGAATTCCTCACACGGACCCTGGCTTCTCCATAAATACCCCCTGAGTACTTGCACGCCCGGCTCCTGGGGACTCCTGTCTCTGCTAGAGCCTCTGCCCGTTGGTATTCAGCTTCTGCCTCAATGAGGAAATTGCCTATTCCAGTCTCACACAGGGAATTAAGGTCAGAACAATACAGTATTTTACAATCCAGTACAAGCTGCATTTATTCAGGGCTTTTCATGCGTGGCATCTTAAAGCTCCTTATGACCCTGTTTTTTTGTTTTTGTTTTTTTTTTTAAAGGAAATATTTAGAAGGGGAAACCCAAAAACTCAAACCCCCACTGAACTAAATGAGCCATTGAGAGTGAATAGGAATGAACAGTGGCCTGCCGAATGGGAACAGAGGCCCCACTCCAATGAAACAAGAACAACAGAATCAAAGGAAATCACAACTCAGAGAGGGCAGCACGGGGCCTGAAAGGGACCCTTGGCCCTACCCTCAGGGCTTCTCAAGGCTGCTGTGGGCGCAGTGCTCTTTGGATGAGAGTCAGGAAAAAGTTCCGACGCCACTTCCTCCATGATTCTGGGATGCCAGGCAAAACCCAAAGGCCGCTTTGTGGCCCCAAGGTTCAGATCCCAGCCTCACTGCTAGTTCTGTCATCTCCTCATTGCACCAAGGCAGGAAGTGTCCCCTTGTGGCCTTTGGATTCCAACCCTGGCCATATATATATACATATGTATATGTATGTATACGTGTGTATACATATATATACATATATATACACATATACACATATATACCATATATATACAGATAGACCATACACACACACACACAGAGAGAGAGAGAGAGAGAGAGAGAGAGAGAGAGAGAGAGAGAGAGAGAGGAAAGAGAGTTGTGAAGTGATGGTGTCTGAAATGTTTCTTGGTGTAAATATATGGTCCTGTCTTCTTTGTCTTCTTTGGTTGGGTGCTCTGTTATTTGGTTGGTGTTGTCCACTTTGGGTCTAGGCAGTTGTAGTGACTGTGGAGTCCCTAATAGAAAGTGTTTCTGTGGGTCGGTGGGTGACATAAACATTAGCCATAGACTAGAAGAGAAGACTGAGAAGGACTGAAGAAAAATCCAGGGGGATCTCAGGTCAGCACTAAGAAGTGGCGTCCCCAGGGAATGGAGGTAGAGTAGGATAAAATGGCATAGGCAGGCTGCAGGGGACTGAGAGGTAAATCTGCAGAGTATACGGATGCTTTGTGTACCGTTCAACTACTCTGGAGCATAGAACGGCAATGTCTTTTAGCGTCTTGGCCCTTCACTTTTAAACATAAGCACTGTCTCCTCCATCTTACCAGTACTAAGATAAGATGCTGGGCTCTGGAAATAGAGACAAGAAAGGAGAACACATGTAACCAGATCACGCTACCCAGAGACTAAAGCATGGTCTGCTGAGACCTGCATCCATAGTAGCTGTACAACTAACCCAGTGGTGGTAAGGCAATGGAAGCCACTTGCAGAGGCATCAGTCTCAGGGATGTCTTATCCCTTGGAGCCCTCACAGCTAAAGGTAGAGGGGGCTGATGGTAGGAAAGATGTAAGAAGAGCAGAAATTGGGATAGGTGAAAGGATGCTGCAGATACTGCAAACATCTACAACCGTGTCCCTACCAACCTGACTTCCAGCTACCAACAATCACCGTTGGCTAAGGGGTGTTAGGGCCCTCAGAGCCCACTCTGCTCACAAATATAGCAGTCAGTATTATTAATGACTCTAGAAACTGTCTTTCACCAAAGTCTACTGTGAACTCAAGGGTAAGCTCCCACGTCCTCCAGCCTCCTGTTCTCTGATAGGGCAGAGCTAAAGTACTGATCCTAGTGGTTTCCACAACAATGGAGGAGACATTTGCTGCATTTGCAGCAGGCATTTGCTGCATAAGCACTTCCTGTTGGCTGTGGTCACTATCCTGTCCACTTCCCCATTTTCTTAGTAGAGTTTCCTAGAATCACTTCTCCAACTATTTCCCCTCAAATCTGTATTTTAAAGGTGACTGCATGGGGCGGGTGAGGGGGGAGGCAAACGAAGATGAATAGTTCTGCTTCTACAGAGAAAGTTTTGTTCTAGAGTTACATAGGTGTTCAATCAGTAGCTCATTCAGTCATTCAACAAACAAGGGCTGGGCTCCCTCAGGAATAGGCACTGAGCTGTGCCTGGGAAGACTAAGTATACGCATGTGCCCAAGGGTGAGAGGAGCTGACTGTACGAGGCAAACAAAGCATTATGGGACCGCTGCGGTGCCAACCTTTGTTAGGCATGGAGAGGTCCAGATGCGGTGGCTGAGAAGCCAGAGATAAAAGGACTAGCTCTGAGAAGGCTCTTGTCTGACACCCACCCTTTTCCCCAGCTCGGCAGCACAAAAGGCCCTTTATGACGAGAGGCATCAGAGGGGCAAATTCTGCTCAGGGAAATGAGAAGCTGAAATAAAGAACCAGGCTGCACCCTTTGTGTTTTTCCAGGTGTCTGTTCCCATCAGAGGCCCTTCCAGGGTCTGACCTGCTGTGGCGATGCACTTGGCCCTTTGAAGCCTGCAGGCCTTCTGGTCATTAATTTTGCCCAGTGGCCTAGGAAGGGATGTTGCTCCAAGGATGGGCCTCAGCATATTTCAGAGAGCAACGTACCTCCAAGGGGCAAAGGGAAGCATGCAGACTGCACTGTGCAATCAGGGGTCGCAAGGAGAACCCACAAATTTTTAAATAAATAAAAAATATAAATGACAGAACTGCAGAGTTGAAAAATTGTACCCAAGCAGCTGAATAAACGGTGTCCCCAGAATCATCCAAGTGCCTCTCACTTTTCAGGAGGCCCCCGAGGTGGGAGAGATTCTTGTTCCATGTTGCATGGCAAGAGGGACCTCTGCTTCCTTTCCTGCCATCCCTGGATGCTGACCGAGGACCCATTTGCACCATTTGCAAGGGAATTTGCCAGTCTAATTCTAGAATTACTTTATTCTGACACAAACCAAAACACTATCCCCCAGCGTTAACTTCAATAGCTACTGATTACCAGGCCAATGATCTGAGTTAAACATTAATGACGTATTGCATTCAGATCAAATAATAAAGATGGGCATTTGACTCTAG
>NC_022021.1:29291355-29298817 GCF_000317375.1 Microtus ochrogaster | reverse complement strand
CTTCTAATTAAACTTTTTAAAGATGTTTTTATTTATTTATTTTTTGGGTATGGGTATTTTGTCTGCACTTATGCAGCAACTGCACGCAGTGCCTGTCAAGGACAGAAAGGGTCATCAGATCCTCTGGAACTGGAGTCACCACTTGTGGGTTCAGGCACCTTATGGGTTCTGGGAATCAAACCTGGGTCCTCTGGAACAGTGATTTTAACTATTGAACCATGTCTCCCGCCCTTGGTTGATTTTTTCTCTGCTTTTGAGTGTACATTAAATCCAGGTCCAACATAATTCCTCATATACTTTCATCTCTGTTTCAACACATATGTGGCCTATAGCTAATTGTGAATTTAGATTCTGAATCTGATAGAAAATGTGGTATTTTCCCTCTAAGTTCAGCTTTTTTCTGTTGTTGTTTAACATAGTGAACTCAGTTACAACCTTTTTCCTTGATATTTTATTTTTCTCTTTTAAAGTCAGCCAATAAAGTAGGGATTCAGTATGGCATTTTCTACATTTATGCCATTATTCTTTGTTCTTATCTGTCTCCCTAAGGTCATCCCTCATCCCATGGAGAGCCAGGTATGATCAAGATACACTGTACGTGTGTATGACATCTTCAGGAATTAAATAAAGTTTTAATTTCATAATTTTACACAAAACATGGTTTCCAAGCATCAATTTTGTGGGTTACAAAACTTTTTAAAAAAAGGTCTACAATGTGTACCATTTGGCCATATATGGGAATCATAATGATATATGGAGCAGGTAATATGATCTCTGTAAATTAATAGTTCTTGTTTCTAATGAAGTATGTATCTCCTTAATCCCAAATGATGAAAAGTTTGCACAATTATTTATTTTACTATAAATAATCAAGCCCAGTAAGGTCTGAGGTCTGGTGACAATGTTAATATGTGTGTTCTTTTAAGACACAGTATTTAGCTGTACCTTTGTCCCTTGTATCCCAGGCACTCCCTTCCCTCACCCACTGCTCCTTCATGGCCATCTTGTGTCGTAGGCAGGCCGAGGAGCAAGCATAAGCAAAGCTGCCTTCACGGTCTCCTATTTAAACACCAAGCTCCACAGGCCGGCGTTCAGCTTATCACCTTCTCTTTTAGTCAGATAGATGATAAGCTTCTCAAAGAAAACTGGAAGGTAATTTCAGGCACATTAATTTTCAGCCTCTGGACTCAGGACAACAAGGCATGGCTCAATGAATTGGTATCAAATTTGTCTTTAATGACTCTTATCCGACATTCCTATCTTATTACCGGCAGCTGCAGAAGAACCCACAATCCCAAATGTGCCTTCAGGAGCATGGGAGAATTAAATAACTCACGAAAGATTTCTCACTGGTCTGTCAAGCCTTGAATTTTGGAGCATGCCAAACATGACTCAGAGTCTCAGGAGTGGCAGGAGCAGTGAGCAACGTTGCAGACTTTCTGAATATAATTTTTTAACGGAAAATCCATTTCGGGCATAATAACTTTTACTTTCATTTTTACCATATTTTACATACTAAAGCTGCACTGCTCCAAATTGAAGCCACTGGCCACATACAGCTATTGAATCGAATCGTGAAAATGTGGCTGGTTTGCATCAAGATGTGCAGGATGTGTAAAAGAGTGCACCAGATCTTGAGGGCTTCATATGAAAGAAACAATAAAAATTGTTCATCGATTATTTTACTTATTTATTGTATATTGAGGTAATAATATTTTACATCTATGGAGGTGACAGAAAAAATACATTATTGAGCTAAATTTCATCTGGTCTTTTGGCTTTTTAACTTAGCTACTTGCAAAGCTTAAAGTTTGTATGTACAGTTCAAATGTTGCCTACATGATTTACAGTATTTATTTCTTGTTAATGTTAAAGAGAATGTTTTCTTCTCAAGAACTGGAAGGGACTTTGAGAATCTACCCACGTGCATGCCAAGAAGTCACAGTTTCATGGATGCTGGAAGACCTGGAGACTCCTGAGCGCCGACTCAGGAAAGATGCAGGAGCATTCATCACACACGGTGACAGCAGCAGCCAGGGAACAGGATGTTCACACCAATTCACGAACCCCAGGAACCAGTAGGCTCTATGACCATGCGTGGTATGAGATACCAATGGGGGAGGAACTCCAAACTTAGAGAAATCCATGCTTTACTAAGTCCGGTATGCATATTTCCCTACTTCCCTATCTCTATTGTCAACCACTGTTAAGTGCTAAGCATCCTTGAGAAGATGATCCGGGACACAGGATAGTCAGTGCACAGCTTCCCCTGTGCGCAAGGATGTGAGACACCCTGCAGAACTGCTCACTGACTCTATAAGCCTTCTGGTCCATACATTTCTTTTCAACATGTATTTTTCTAAAGTCTTGCTCAGTATATACTGCTCAGAAGTCAACATTCACCTTTAACTCACTGGCTCTAAAAGAACACATGGCTTCTTTGTTGAATTATATACCATAATGTCTCTTAAGCTTGCTTCCGTCCTGTTGAAAAGAGCATTTTTTTTTTCTGGGAATCACTACAGTCAAATTTTACTTTCTGTACCTTTGACACTGTTGAAGACAAGTACGATGGGGATTAGAAAATGCAATTAAAATGGAGATTTCCCTGACATGAATGTTTATATAATATTTAGAAGCCCTGGCCCTTTAAAACCATTGGCTTCACTGAATGGTGATTGTAGACCTGCTTAAAGCCCTGACTCCAGGCTTCCAGTTCCCATGACAGCACACAGGTCTAAACAGGCTCGGCCTTGCACCCTGGAATTTTATCCCTTCAAAGCATTTTATAAACATCAAGTAATTGATTTAACAAGAGAGTGAGTGGTGAGCTTGATCATTAAGCACTATTATTTAAGTTTGACCAGCATAAATCACTGGCCTGAGGCCTCAGCGGTCAGTGTTAAAAGGGAGAGGTAGATTTCGAAAATCAGTCTTCCACCCTATGTTAATAACCTTGGAGCAAGTCTGTTTATGTGTTTAAACGCTTTTTGTTCTGTCATCTTAAATAGACCCATTAAGATCTCTCCCTTTAATACTATATTCTTCTGTCCCGGTGTTTATAGACAATTTGCTTTATTGTTTTAAAATCATCATTCCAGCTCCTCACCTATTCTTGAAGGGATTGATTCTATGACTTACACAATCACCAAAACCCACTGACAGGGAAAAGGTCTCTATCTGTTCTGTGTGATCCAGTCATTCGCATTGGAATAGTTCTCATAGGATCCACACCTGGAGAACCCACTGCTGCAGAATTTATTGGTAATTATTTGCATTTATTTAGGTAGGTAACAGATGCATAGATGAAAGGAAAAAAGAGAAGATAGATTCTCAGTAAAAACAACACCAAAAACCCTATGTTCTACAATTCTCTGTCACACATCACTTAATTCTCCTCCTATCTCCGTAAACAAGTCATACACATCCAAGCGTGCCCCTTCAATTATGTACTTGGTATGCAAACTGTGCATATCGTTGTACATCTTGCTTTTCTCATTTTCTAATCTTAATAGATTATTCACATCGGTAGTGTCTCATTCTTTTAACTACTGTATATTATATTTAGTTTTGGAGGGCATGTAGGTTGTCTCCACTCCTGTCTATTTAGACAACACTTACCCATGATTACTTTGTGTCAGGCTCCCCAGGGGATCCTTATACTTATGGAACTTTTTTGAATATGAAATGTTCCTCACAGGTTTATGTGTTAATAATTGGTCTTTATAAGGTATTGCTATTTGGGGACATTGTAGAAACTTTAGGAGATAGTTTTAGTAGGAAGAAGTAGGCCACTGGGGACATAATTAAAGGTTATAGGTTATGCCCAGTTCTTGCTTTCTTTGCTCCATGACCACCATGAAGTGAGTTGCCTCTGCCACACGCTCCTCCACCAGTACCAATGACGAACCAGTGGGACTGAGCCGTCTGAAACCATGAACCAAAAGTTAAAATCCTCCCTTGCAGTTGTTCTCTGGGGAACTGATCAGGAGCAGCACTAGAATAATGTGTTCAAGCATTCTGAAAGCCATAGAAGGATGAAAGACAGAGTCAATAAACCAGGTATCCAGATCTTTCCAGAAGTGAGAATCTCTGGGATAAAGACTAACCAATCAGCTTTCGACTTCCAGTGGTGTCTAAAGTGGTTACAGCTGAAGTCTAGAGCGAGCCGATGGCCATTATGAGGTTACTCCTGAAGAGCTGAAGTGAGGCAGTGTGCGCTGACACTGAGGGTGTTGACCGACAAGTAAAAGAGGAGACCCAGCCGTAAACAGGCAGGGAAGTTAGGAGTCTCTTCAGTGTTCTGACAGAGGCAGGGAGCTTCTGGGAAGGCATGTCTGTGGTCCCTATGCCAACCTACCATAAAGTGATGACACCCTGGAACATGTCAGGGTAGTTCCACTGAGACTTCATTCCTGCCTGATGACCACATCCTTCTTTCATTCTTTTTGAGAACCACAGACAAACCATTCAGAGTCTGCCAGCTGTTGCATAATATTAAGCATCTGTTTTACTTATTATTAGTCATCAAATCCACATTGAAAATCCACTTTCTGATCAAAGACCCTGGGATATATCCAAACCAACCAACCAAACAAACAAACCAAAAACCCTCAGGAATGAAACAAATTAAAACAAATTAAAGACCATCAATCTGACTATGGTTCCTAGGAGTAGAAAAAAGCCTGCCGTGTGGGACAATGACAGTGGAACAAGGAGTTACTCCACTTAGACACAGATTCAGAGCGAACCTCAGGTCAGTCAAGCTCCCTTGGCTCTCCAGCACGCCCCTTGAGGTGCCTTAGACAGCAGAAATACACTTAGCCCTGAGAGACTGAAGAGTGATCAGACCATCCAGAGTGTGCCATCACACAAGATATCATCCTCATGAACAACTGACATTCTTAGAAGCAGTAAAAACCCATGGAGAGAAGTTATAAATTCAATAACATAACTCTAATAAGCACTGTCATCAGAAATAACTACGATGGGGCTAGAGGTGTATACATCTCAGAGGTAGAGCACAAGTTTAGCATGTATAAGGTCTTGTCTTCAACCAATCCCCAGAATAAAAAAACAAAACAAAATAAGCAACACTCTCTACTTATCACATAGCATGAATACTTCCAAAGAGTTAAATTGTATGGCTATACAGTGACATAAACTCGGAACCTGTCAAATCTCCCCCATCATTTTTATTTTAATCCAATTTAATAAATACAACAAAGACCTCCTTAGTAACTGTTATGGATAAGGGCCTGTAGTAGAGCTAGAAAAAAAAATGGCCAGACCTTTCTGCATCTATAAAAGTCTTATGGGAGAGGTGGAAGGTGATTGGCTTCCATGCTATAGAGAAGACAACTGTTTTATTTAGGATCCCGCCAGAAGCAGACTCTGAAACAAAGGTTCAGGGGCGAGCAGCTGGCCATGAAGTAGACACTGATGGAGAAGTGAGACAAGAAAAGGTCAGAGCAATGGGGTGTTCTCAAAGCAGGTGTCACTGTGGGCACCAAGCTCATTGCCACAGAGGAGCTATGTTAAACATGCTCGGGGCTGTCCCATCCCAAGGGCAAAGATAGACTTGTGCACCTTGTTTTCACTGACTGACAGCTGCTCCTGGATGGTGTTAGCAGCCCCAAATGTTCCACTTCCTGTTTCAGAAAACGGAATAAACTCCCAGTAACTGTAAATTGTGAACTGAAATGGGCGGAAGAGATCTGGGAGATACACAAGTCAGGTCTGACACTATTATAGTAACTCAGCAGAGATGCTAATAAATATATTAGAGAAAGAGAAAAAAGAGGGCTTGACTCTTGTCACAGGTTTATAGATGATCTCCCAGTTCAGGGCTTTTGATCTAGACCCAACTGAAAAAAGCATTTGTCAAGTTTATTTGGCATTTCTGATATGTGATATCCTTCTTGTTTACAGGGGCTTTGTAAGTCTGTGTGTCCTCGAGATGAAAGGCAAAACCTCTGCGCCCCATGTATGCTTACACCCGTGGAGTAGACAGTTGACCTGGGTTCTGCCAGTCAGCTCTGACCTCACAAAGCTTGACTTGATGGTAAATCAATCAGATATCTATTGACTTAGCTTTGGGGAGATAACCACCAACTTCCAAATACAGCAACAAGAAAGAGTCTAGTGCCTCCTAGTGTCAGAGATGGGAAGTGTCAGTTTGTATGCAGGAAGTAAGAGTGCAGTCTGATGTAGATCAGGACTGTGGAGTAGCCTTCAAGTTATGGAGGAGGAGGAGGAGGAGGGGGGGGGGGGGGGGGGGGGGGGGGGGGGGGGGGAAGAGGGAGGGGAGGAGGGAGATGGAAGAGGAGGAGGAGGAGGAGGAGGAGGAGGAGGAGGAGACTGTAATTCTCAATACCTTTTATAAATTACTTGTCTGCAAAAGTAGGTAAGTATAATTCTGTTTTTTTGTTTTTTGTTTTTTTTTGTTTTCTTTTTTTTTTTTTTTTTTTTTTTTTTGCTACAGGAAACCTTGGTATCATGGAGAAAAGAAGAAGAAAGCCAAGGGAAAGAAGATAGCTATAGTCGGACAATTACAACAAGGAATTCTTAGAGCCGGAGTTAGCACAAAGATAGACAGGAAAAGACGGAAGATCTGGGGGTTCTCAGGAATATTTGCTGATGGGTGTGGCTGAAATAGAAGGGGACTCGTGATTAAGTACTGGATGGTGTGCTCAGGTCTCTGGTAGGGAGGAAAACCATTAAACTGAAAACACACATTGAGAAACTTAGGCTTGTGTCAGAGTTGGCTGCTAGTTGTGGCAAAGAAGAGAAAGTGGCAGGAGAGGGTCTTGCAGTTTCACCGTGGGTGTGATCAACAAAGAATGACAGGCAGTACCATGAGCAGCAGAGTGAGGTAGAAGATAGAAGCTCAGAGTGATATCTCGTGAGTGGCTGGAGCTTCATTCAAGATCTCATTACATTTAAGACTCAGATGGAGTCTGTGACCGTGGAATATCTGTGACCACTTGTGCATTAGTTATTTCTCTCACTGATGCAACAAAAACACCTGACAAAAGTGACTTAAGAAAGGTGGGGTTTATTTGCTGCCAATTGTAGAGAGTACAGCAGGCCATGATGGGGAGACATGGCAGCAGAAACAGAGAGCAGCTGGCTGCAGTGCATCTGCACTCAGGATTCAGACAGCAATGGATGCTTGTGCTCACCTCCTCTTCTTTTCATTCAGTTTAGGAATCAAGCCCATGGGACGGTAGCACTCACATTGGCGTGGGGACCACCGCAACCTAATTTAGATAATCTCTCACATATGTGCCCAGAGATTCGTTTCCACAGCAACTCAAAATCCAGTAAGCTGATAGTGAACATTAATGTGAATCTTATGCATTTTATTGAGCACTCTCCTTATCTTTGAAAATAGAATAACAGAACCCACTTGTCCTGCTCTGATCTGCTTCAGGCAGCTGGGGACAAGCCTAGTGTATAC
>NC_022021.1:29288585-29289495 GCF_000317375.1 Microtus ochrogaster | reverse complement strand
TCCCTAAAGTTGAAATGTGTCCTTAGGAGAAACAGTGTTTCTAGGTAATACCACAGTCAGTTCTGTCTGTGTCTTCACAGACAGATGAACAGCCAGGACTTTTTTTTTTTTAACCCCACAGTTTGCTTTTGTCTACCAAGTCTCTTTTTTGATAAAAAAAAAAAATAAGATCAGTCTACTGGGTATTATTTCATGAAGCTCAGATCGTCACCATTGCTCAAGTTCTACTGACTAGGTGTCTATCGGGAGAGATGGGTGAAATCCAGCCCTTTAAATGTTCTCATGGTTAGGATGAGTTATTGAACACTTGATTTGATAAAGGTTTTGCAGTACCATGTAAGACTTTGCTAACCACATCTCGGAACAGTGTGACATATCAATAGGAAAAGAAATGGTTGCTCCAAGTACATAAAACACTTGACCTAGACATTGAGTCTATCATCACTATATAAATAGAGAAATAGATATAGACGTGTGTATGTGTAAATTGGCATCATCATCAATCACAATCAACCACTATGATAATGTAAGTAATATGTTCTGGGAGGATTTTGCTCACACTTGAATATTTACCTTCAACTATAATTATTATGCATGTAAACTGGAATCGAATGTCTTTGTGCACTTCACACTTTGGAATCATACTAGCAAGCTGGAGAGGTAGATGGTAGGTAAGAGCACTTGCTATGGAAGCCTAGGAGCCTGAGTTCAAATATCAGCACCCATGAAAAAGTCAGGCGTGGTTGGGCTTGTTGGTCACCAATCCAGCTCCACTTTCAGGGAAAGACTCTGTCTCAAGAGACTAAGAGTAAGATCAGGACACTGTACACACTTCTATGGCTTCTTCCCATGCCCATCTGAACACATGGGCATGCACAAGCACATACACACACACACACACACACACACA
>NC_022021.1:29274751-29288485 GCF_000317375.1 Microtus ochrogaster | reverse complement strand
AGAGAGAGAGAGAGAGAGAGAGAGAGAGAGAGAGAGAAATTCTACTAGCCATTGATGTTGAATGCGTGTTTATTTTTCCAAACACAAAACATATCTATAATACTGTGGTCGGGTATATACAATTACCAAAGCATACACAGGAGATCAATATTCTTTATTCTGTTCATTATGCCTCGGATTATAATTTTTTTTTCCAAGACAAGGTTTTCTGTAGCTTTGGTGCCTGTCCTGGAACTAGCTCTTGTAGGCCATGCTGACCTTGAACTTACAGAGATCTGCCTGCCTCTGCTTCCCAATTGCGTGCTCCACTACCACCTGGCTTCATCTTTTATTTTTAAGCTATATGATTCTGTAGTACATTTATCAGGCTTGTATATACTGTCAATCAGAACCACAGAATGCCTACTCTGTTTTTGAACAAACATAAAGATTTCCTGGAACTAGGGTTCCTTGGTAGTTTGGGTAATGCTATGGAAGGAGTCTTAAAACATTCAGCCTTAAAGACCAAGGCCTTGGTACAAAAGAAAGGACTATAAACTTGAATGAAGAATCAACCCCAGCCCATAGTATGAGTTGATTGGACCAA
Organism: Microtus ochrogaster; assembly: GCF_000317375.1. Taxonomy (NCBI): domain Eukaryota; kingdom Metazoa; phylum Chordata; class Mammalia; order Rodentia; family Cricetidae; genus Microtus; species Microtus ochrogaster. The sequence continues at coordinate 29,287,899 of NC_022021.1, read as the reverse complement.
CTTCACTTGGCATGGGGCAGTTTCTCTATGTTTTCCCCAAACAGCATCTCACCAGCAGGCACCATCACTGCACACAAGTCTTTGTAATCAAAATAGCATTCCTGGATGTTTTAAAACAAGAGTAAAGGGATCAGATGATCATTTTCTGGATGATGGTGACCCTAAGAAAGAGAAAGGAATTTCTACTGGAACTCCTGGCAGATCCCTTTTTGTTTTTTTGTCTGTTTGTTTGTCTTGTTTTGTTTGTTTCTTGGTTTGTTCATTTGTTTTTTCAAAACAGGGTTTCTCTGTGTAACTCTGGCTGTCCTGAAATTCACTCTGTAGACCAGCCTGGCCTTGAACTCAGAGATCCACTTACCTGCTTGCCTCTGACTCCTAAGTGCTGGGATTAAAGACACGTCACCACCACCTGGGAAGGTCTCTATCCATTATCCATTGGAAAGAGTCCAGAGAAGTATATTCCAGTCATCGCTCTGCCTGATTTCAAGGCTGGATCTGCCATTCATTTATCCATTTGTTCATTTTTTAATTTTACCTGTTTGTTTATTTTTATGGACATGGATGTGTTGTCTGTCTGCATGTCTTGAGCACCACATGCATGCATGGTGCCTACATAAGCCAGAAGAGAGAATTAAATCTTGATCTCCTGGAACTGGAGTTAAGGTTTTGAGCCATTATGTGGTGCGCATAATTCAAAACCAGGTACTCCAGAAGACTAACCAGTGGTCCTAACTGCTGAGTCATCTCTCCAGCCATTAATTCAGTTCCTTAAATATGTATTGAGATCCTGAGTGTGCCGGGGTTTATTCTAGGTGGTGAGGATCTGTAAGCTAACCAAATGGAATCTCTGCTCTCCTGGAGCTGACAGTCAAACGGGAAAGACAGACAATGACTGAAGTAAGCATGTCCGGCACAGGAGTATACTGTTAATCTGGGCTAGGGAGCTTCCAAGGAACAACATTGTCAGAAAAGACTTCATGGAAAATGATGGAAAGACATGCAATGGGGAGCCCTGGGGAGGACTGAAGGGAAGCACTGTCAACAGAGGAAACCACAAAGGACCTCTGAGAAGGTTGAATGGCTGACAGGGAAGCTGGTGCTGGGAGAGAATTAGCTGGACATGGCAGCAGAGTTGAAGGCAGAGAAGAGATAGGGACATGTGAGGCTCAAGGAAAAACAGGGCTCCCAGAGCCAAGGAAATGGTGTTCTGGCGACTATGTAGAAATGGACTGACTGAAGGCAGCCCAGAGCAGGACCTGGGAAGCAACACAGCAAAAGCGTAAGAACCAGGAAAATGCTAAAAACGGTACATGAGAGCTATGATCTTCAAAATTCCATACTTCCCACAGATATCAAATAATAAACAAACAAACAAATGAAAACAATCTTTGGTGCCTCAGCTTAATTGTTCCTCAGATTTTACAACAATGGGTATTACACTTTTCACATAGCTAAGAAACCTGAGTCACAAAAAGTCAAGGTTCTCACCCCGTTCTGCAGTCAAGGACTGTTTCAGAGCTGCAAGTAATTCTGTAGAAGTTCAAGGAAACATAAAGATAAGTGGTGACGGGTCTGCCAGGTTCATCCTCACTAATGTGGCAGTAGGCAGCTTGAGTTGGAGGTCTTTCTCTCTTCCTCCTTTCCTCCACTTCCATTTCTCTCTTATCCCGGTCCTTTCTCCCCTCTCTTCACTCTGTCCCTTTTTCTGAAGCATGGAATATACTCAAATATGGAATATGCTCAAACAGTTTAATTAGTTCTTTGAGACTTTAATACAATGGACTTTGGTGCTGTTGCTCAGGAGATTTCTGGAGACTTCTAAAACAACATGGGCACTGTTGCTGCTTTTGATTGCCTCCCAGGACTTGATGATAAACCTCTATTGCTGAAGGTATCACCCACTTCAGGCAAAGGACTTAAAGAAATAGATTTGGAGCTGACCTGGAAGCCTTATCCTCGGGCGAGGGGGAGGGCGCTACATCTCATAATAAGTACAGTGCAACCTAATGTTGGAGAAGAGCAGCCAGAACTTCTGCACCACTGCCTGTCGACCACAATAATGACCAGCACAGCAAGACGTCCTCAACAGTGCTATAGTGGCTTCTGTCTAGGGGGTAACCAACAACTATCTAATTGGACTTAAGCTCTGCTCAACAAGAGGTAAACCATGCCTGATTCTATAAACCCAGCCCACTACACATGGCTGGTGAGGCCATGGGATCCAGAAGAAAACCGACTACAGCCACTTCTTTCTGCCAATAGCATCTCTTCCTGTAGTTTAATTCCTGGTCTTTATACTTTTATATCTTTACTCATTCTCTTTATTCTAAATACCGTCGACTTTGTTTTTATTTACTCTAAATGCTTTTATGGCGAGGGTAGCTCTTAACCTTCATCAAAGAAGCCTGCATTTTGCACCAAGTAGAGTTTTGTTTTCTTTAAAGAGATTCTGTAGTTTCCAAACTGACAACCAATGTGAAGAACTTTTAGAGCACAGGCCAAAACGAGGGTAATAAATTCTTGGAAAGGCGTTCTTTTGGGTACACATGAAACCCCTCATTAATTCTGCCCCTGGGATTCCAGGGTTAGACATCAGAAACTGTTTCACACACCACAAAAAACGACTGTCTGGAGACAGTCTTTCCAGCTCAACCCTAAGTTTACCCCAACCCTTGCTGTCACCGCCCAAGTGTAGTGGGGTAGCCAACCGGTGGATACTGTTAAGCTGTATTTGAAGGAAAGATAATTTTCTCAAAAGCTACTCTCTTCAGAAATAAAAACACTCTGTGGTTTTTGAATACCGATTCTGCTCTAAGATGTCTACATATACAAAGAACATGTCTTCAACTTTCAGAAACAGAAGAAAATCAATGTGAAAGGTTTTATGTGCTTAAAAAATGAAAAAAGTAGAAATAACAGTAAATGAATCCTAGAAGACAAAATCAAACTGGAAAAAATTCACATAAAACTGTATCAAATTTGAAAAATAATAACGTGGAAGGAAGACTGATTCCAAGCAACTTCTGAGTACAGTGTTCTGTATGTGTATATACACACACACATAAACAAAAATGGACATATTTAAAGACAAGAAAAATAGTAAATATAAATAGTAAACATCACCCACTAAGGTCATTTATCAGTAGTCAAATATTATTATCACTTTGAGACTATTTTACATGCAATGAAGAAAACAAATAAAATCAACAATGTTATAACAAGAGAAAAAGATGCAAATACAAAATTGATGTAAGTGAAATCAAGTAATAAGAAACTTACACAGGAAATGATACCTTTTGTTTGTTTTGATCTCTGTCTACTGAAGGACATCGAAACAACACAACACAGAAGAATGAGCATGCCCAGTGTCCATCCAGTTAGCAGTTCCTACTGAGAGAAACAAGGCTCTCCAGAGAAACAGTTTCATGTCTGCATCATGTTGAGGCAAAAAAGATTTTGATTGTAATTAATTATGGATTAATGAAAGTATGACAGAATACACAGAAACATGACTGCCATGGGAAATCGGGGAAACTGGACAATAAAAAGAAAAGTATGGGTTAGGAAGGATTAAGCTCAGATGATAGAAGTCTTACCCAACTTTCCCGAAGCACTAGCTTCAATCTCCCTACCACATAAAAGCAAACATGCTGAGACACACCTGTAATCTCAGCTCCTGGAAAACAGAGGCAGGAAGATTAGGAGGTCAGGGTACCCTTGGCTACATACCAATTCAAGGTTAGCCTAGCATACGTGAGTCCTTGTCTTAAACACACCAAAACACAATGAGGTATCACCTTATGCCAGCAAGAATGGTTATTATTTTAAAAAGAGAGAATAAAAGCACATGTTGACAATCACACAGGGAAAGGGAAACCCTGGGGCCATGTTGGTAGGAACAGACATTAGTACAGCCTTTATGGAAAAACCATTGATGTTCCTCAAAAGATGAAAATATACAACTATATAATTAACATATGATCCAGAAATTCTCCTATCACACATTTATCACAGCAATAACTGAGAAATAGAGACCTCTAATTACCCACACACTGATTAATGTATTTTTCCAACGTCAACTAGACCCACACAGTGGCATAAAACCCAGTCATGGAAGCCGGGCGACGGTGGCGCACGCCTTTAATCCCAGCACTCGGGAGGCAGAGGCAGGCGAAGGAATGAATTTCTGTCATTTGCAACGGCCTAGACGGAACTGGATGGCATACCGTTAAGTGAAATAAATGAAACAAGGAAGGACAAGTAGCACACAAATCCACTGAGGTGCAGCGTCAAACGTTGATGCCGTCAAAGCTTCACTAGAATGGAAACTCAAGGCCAAAGACAGCAGTGGGAAGAGAGATTGGAGTAAGGTCCACCACCCAGCGGTGTGAAGTCGTAGTGAGAGCAAGCGAGTCCGCTACTGCACAGGAGAGATGACAACATGCAAAAATTTCAGAAAACAACAGTGAGCATGTCAGATCCCTTATGCTATGTGATTTATCATTTCTCTCAGGGAAAGGGCTTTGCTCAAAAATCCCCTGAATTACAGTTAAATCCCCAAGGATATACATTCATCTACTTCGATACAGACAAGACCCCCTAGTCCGACACCTTGACCTCCCGCTGGGAAGGTAACTATAATTCTTCTCATTTGCTTCAGGTGCCTTATCAACTTATAAATATCCCAGAAGCTGTCTTTACTGCTGCCTGGTGCCCAGTCATAGATTCCCACAGGCCTGGTCCACACCAGTCTCACTGTACTTGATTGATCCTTAGAAAAAAGCCAGAATGACCCCAGGAGCCTTGCTGAACTACAGTCAAATAAACATTACTCTGGGAGGTTGCACAGAGATTGTGGGTGGAGCACGGGAGGCGTGGTGAGCCAGCAGAAGCTCTTCAAGGACAGGAAACACAGCACCCTCACCTCAGGCACCAGACCAGTTCGGAGAGCGCAGCTGTAGTCAGCAGGCGTTCAGCAACTAAGCCGGTGAGTGATCAGATAGTGCCTCTGTTGTCCAGATTAGAGAGCAAGGACAAACAGGCAGATACAAAACCAAGATTTTTTTTTTTACACTGAACCAGCAGAAGATTTGAATTATAAGCCAGAAAACAAACAAAAACAAAAACAAAAAAAAAAACGGGCAGATATGGATATCTACCCATTTGTTTTGGGTAGGTTAAAGGAATTTTAAGTCAACATAATAAGCAGTAAGAATTTCGCCAATGTAAGTAAGAAACGAAAGCATGGTTTGAAACAAATTGCTCATTTGTGCAAAGAACCAAAGTATTCCATGACAAACAGCCAAGGCCCGGGACTCCTAAAACCACTGAATTACCTCTCTGAATTTCCAGTTTAGAGATACTGACCCTCAGTCCTTCTATCAACCACAAGAGTCTTCATTTCACCCTGAAGAAGCATCACAAAATTCTTCCTTGCCTTTTCAAAGCAAACCATCTTAATTTGCCACACTATTGGGAAAACAAGGTGGTAACGGAGAAGGGAATGCCGTGAAATCAAAGAAACCATGATAATTAAAAAAAGGGGGGGGGGTTCAAACTTCTCCATTAGTCTGGACACATGATCATTCTGAAAATTTCATATCCCCCAAACCTAGAAATACACAACAGAAGCTAAAATTCTCTAGAATTGGTCACGAGGTGGGGGTGGATGCACGTGTCCCATCCTCAGGTTGCTTCTTCCAGTTTTGGGTTCTCCAAAGCCAAAGAGGCACAGCTCGCCGGATGAGAGAAGCCAAACTTCTTGGGGCTGGCACAGGGTAAACATTTTTGTCTTGCTCGAATTGTTTTAAGTAATTGAAAACATCACTCTGCTGGCCAGCTGCTCAAGTCACAGAGCCATAAGGACAGGGAAACCAAGGCTTGGGACCTGGTCTTCCAGTGTGACCTAGACAGCTGCTCAGAAGATGGGAGTGGTAGTCGTTTTTGAACGCGAGAAATGGATTAATGATTCTAAGTCGGTCCTAAGCCATTCCACCAGCCTCCTTTTGCCAAGCCATCAAGGGGACCCATCTATGGAGGGAGTTTGCATCCTCACAGGTATTAGTTCTATGGCCGCCCTTACAGAATCACCTAGCTTCAATCTGACTGAAAATTGGATCATTGATATCCTCCACCCCCCCACCCCAGCTCCCAGAGCCTTTCCAAGCTTTTCCTGAACACGAAACCCATTTGTGGCCTCTTATTAGAGTCGTGTTGGTGTAGCTCAAACTGTTCCAACCTCGGGGACTGGGATGATGTCCAGCTCTGAGTCAGGTACCGCGCTGGACAGTGTCTGCTCCTTTGTCAGCGCTGAACATTCGTACACATTTGTTCAATGTCACGGTTCTAAACCACAGGCCGCGGGGAGAGCTCGCTTTGTGCTTTTCCCCTTTTTTGGAAATGCATTTTAATCTGCTTTGATTATTATGTCTTCGTGTCCGATCCTGCAGGTGAAAACCAACAAGACCCCAGAGTGGAGAGTAAGTAGTGGAGAGGAACACAGGCAGAAATCCTGTTTAGAGTCACGTGTCACTTCCTAGGGTTTCCTAGCAACGAAACTCGGGATTACTGCTTGGGCAAATCACTGAGGCCTAAAGAAGTCATCCTTAGCTGGGCCAGGTAAAGCAGGACTGTAATCCCAGCTATTTAGGAGCTGAGGCAGGAGGATTGCAATTTACTATAGCCCTACTTGGACTATAGCAAAAGTTCAAGGCACTTGATAAGACTACCTCAAGATTTATAACAGGTCAAAAAGGGCTAGGGGTGTAGTGAAGTTGTAGAACTCTTGTCGAACGTGCGTAATTTCTAGGACAAAGGGAACTCCTTGTGGTGAAGAGCTGTCATTCAGGGTCCTTACTTCAGAGCCATCAGTTCAGTGGGCATGCCGTGAGACCAAGAGTCAGAGCGGGGAAGGGTGTGGGGGAGGGGAGGGGAGTGTAATTAAATTACAGTTTCAAATATTTAAAAAAAAAATCTTAGCACCTACCAGAAACTTCAGATCATTTTTAAAAAGTAGACAGGAAGACAAAATCCAGAGCCCTAAGAGCTAAAACCAGCTGGAGTAGGGCAGGGTCCTAGAGAACTGAGCAAATGTGGATGCTGTTGTGTGGCATTCCTGGAGGGTGGGGCAAACAGCATGCAGGTGTCCAAGCTGTCATTTCTCTCTTGGTGTCTTAGTTAGGGTTTTATTGCTGTGAAGAATCACCATGACCTCGGCAACTCTTATAAAGGAAAACATTTAACTGGGGCTGGTTTACAGTTCAGAGTTTCCGTCCATTATCATCAGGGTGGGAAGCATGGGGGCATGCAGGCAGACATGGTGCTGGAAAAGGAGCTGAGAGTTCTCCATCTGGATCAGCAGGCAACAGGAAGTGACAGCAACACATAGACCTTGACTGAGCTTCTGACCTCAAAGCCCACCCCCTGATGATGCTCTTCCTCCAACAAACCCACACATACTCCAGAAAGGCCATACTCCTCATAGTCCTACTGCCCGTGAACCTAGGGAAGGCATTTTTATTCAAACCACCACACTTGGTTTGCTGTTTACCACTTGGTTTCAGGCAAAGAAAGATTACAAAGAAAACAAACTATGGCCAACAGCCGCCTGTAGCCCATTTCCCAGACTCTGCCTTTCTTACTTGCCACATTTCGGGACATTTTATGTCACCTGTAAGCACAGTCCAGCTTCTACCCTCAGGAACTACCAACCAGAGTGGGGCAGAGGGCACCCACCTGCCTTTGGTCCCTTGGCAGTGCCACTAGAGCGGCCTGTCAGTTTCTGACCTCTTGGTTCTAGGACAGAGATGCTCAGACTTTATCATTCACTGTCCTTCAAAAGAGTTTGTAAGGTAATCCCACCTACTTCTAAATTGACAACTGGCGTTTCACTGTGTGGGATTAAATGTCTACAGAGGGTATACTTCCAGGTATGGGGCACATTTTGCTATTTTTAAATTAAACTGTATTATGGCTCTTTTTACTTAAAAATGAAGAGAGAAATAGAAAAATTGGGGAGTCTTTAATTGTGGAGAGGGGAGGCCAGGACAGAAGAAGAGGGAAGTAGGAGGGAAAAACAGCACTAAAGGTGCCTGGAAAAGTCATAAGAAATCATATTGTTCTGTATTTACTTAAAATTACATATAATACATTGTGTCACACATATACTATATATATGTATATATAGTGTGCATAGATAGATAGATAGATAAATAGATAGATAGATAGATAGATAGAGAGTATGTGTTGTGAAATACTATTTTAAGATGTGTTACATTTGTTTATGCTGTGGAACATTTGTTTAATGATGCAAAGATGTGTTGCATTCTTTTATGTTGCATTTGTTTTAACTCTGTGAAGCTGTGTTACTTTGCCTGTCTAAATACCTGATTGGTTGAATAAAGAGCTGATGGGCCAAATGCTAGGCAGGAGAGGGATAGGTGGGGCTGGCAGGCAGAGAGAATAAATAGAAGAGAGAAGAGGGAGGAGCAAAAGAAAGGAGAAGGAGAGGAGGATGCCCAGGGGCCAGTCACACAGCCACTCATGGAGTAAGAAGGAAAGAGAGATATGTAGAATCAAGTAAAAGCCCAGAGGCAAAAGGTAGACAGGATAATTTAAGTTAAGAAAGATGACTAGAAATAAGCCAAGTTAAGGTCAGGTATTCATAAGTAAGAATAAGCCTCTGTGTGTTTATTTGGGAGCTGGGTGGTGGGCTCCCAAAGAGTGAATATTTTAAAAAAGCAACCAATAAAAAACAAAACCCACAATATGTAGATATAGATATCTAGAGAGAATTTAACTGAATTAAGTCACACAAGGTGATAATGCTTTCCTCAACATCCACAGACTACTTAATAAAACCCCTAGGTCCAGACATGAGACATCTCCTTTCAAGTTGTTGGTCAGGGTTATCCAAGACATTTCCCAAACATTATAGGCACTGCCATTGCCCTTTGTTGCCCTACCTGGGCTGAAGGTAAGTCCTTATTGCTGCAAACACCATGTATGTCAGACATAGGACTCAGAGGATCTGAGCTGGACCTGACCTGAAAGGCCCTCCCTGAAGATGCACTCTCAACACATCATACAAGCTGACAAGGGAGAAAATCGATCAACAGTCCGAGCAGCCTGCAAAGCTTGTAACCACAAAAATGAAGATCACCCTACGGGTGCAGCAGTGCCCGCTATGGTTTGTGGATAGTCAACAGTTGTCTACTTTGACTTAAGATCAACTCAGTGGGAGGAAAACCATGCTTGGAAACCTAAACAGCTTACCCAGAGCTCTATTTATTGTCAATGTGATACAAACTGAGTCACTTGAGAAGAGGGAACCTTAATTAAGGAAATTCCTTGATCAGAATGACCTATAGACATCTCTTTGGGTCACTGTCTAGTTGGTGGTTGATTTAGAAGGGACAGCCCACTGTGGGAGGTACCATCCCTAGGCAGGTGGGCCTGGGCTGTATAAAAAAAGCTAGCTAAGCAAGAGCCAGGGAGCAAACAAGGGAGCGAGCGAGTCATTAAATGTCTTTCCTTCATTGTTCCTGCCCTGACTTTCCTCAGTGATGAACTGTGACCTGGGAAATGGAAGCTGAAATAAACCCCTTCCTCTTCTGAATTGGTCTTAGAGGTTGTTGTTGTTTTTTTTTTATCACAGCAACAGAAAGCAAACCAGACTATATGGATAGTCACAGATGTTGTAGACAGACACGGAGAGGCACTTGTAGAATATACATCTATAGATATAGACATATACAAATATATATTCGTCTGCATATAGATGCATATATTTATAGATAGCTGCATATTGGCTGACATTAATGTTTTTAACTTTAGTATGGTTTTTTTTAGTTCCTGTAACTAAAGGGGTCCAAAAGTTTGAAAATGTGTCCTGGATTTAGTTACTATAATTTTAGTGGAAATCAACAGACTATTATAAATCTTAAGACAGGAAAAGTATAATTTATTAGAAATGTAGCTTTAAACAGTTGTTCATTATTCTAGTTATTTCTACAGATAAATATTTTTTACTCTTGGAATGAATCAGAATTGGGCATAAATTATAACAAAATTTTCCATGGAAAATGTCTCAGAAACCTTATTTGTGTGAATAAGGACACAAAAATGGGGGATTTTTGTGATGGCAATGGATTCAATCAATTCTTTGAACTCTTTCTGATCTAAGTTTAATAGCTTTTGAACGGATAACTTGACTAAATTCCTGCACTTCTGTAAAGCAGAAAATCAGTTACACAAAGTTTGTAATACAATCACAGCTACCCAGTTCTCACACCGGCTTCAGTAGTTCTGATGAGGACTGAATCCATGGGACCTTCAGCGATTTCTTTTCTTTTTTCTTTCTTTCTTTCTTTTTTTTTTTTTAACATTCTAGTACCCACTTCCTTGATGGAGAAAAATCAACCTTGGAGGGACAAAAGCCATGTCTGACCCCTTTTAGATACAGAGCTCAGACATCCGTGAAGAGAGGAGGTAGAGCTGATAGGACATCTTCTGTTCCAAACCAGAGGTGAGCATTCACGGGGTGAGAGAAGGGAATGGCCACCACCATGGGGATGCTCAAAGGCAGATTAATTTGAGACAAGACTGCACATGATTTAAGACCCAGTAAACAAAGCAGGACGGGAAAAGTCCTTCGAAATGCTTTCATTTTAAATCAAACATTAATCACCATCAGCAACAGCGTCACTTTGATTGTGTTTTATGGAGGTTTTGAGCATCTGGTAGTCATGGCTCAGAAAATGCGAAGTGTTTCTGTATTGCATGAAAGACACTTATCCTCCAGGGAAACTTACCCGCAACTTTCAAGTACTTGTACTAGAATAGGTTCAAATAGTGAAAACGTGAAGGCAAAAGGACATGGATGCACTAGAGAACCTGACTTCTGCCCAGTGAGCCAGGACCCCACACTCCTTATGTCCAATTTCTCTACCAATCCCAGAGACATTGTCCTCATGTGCAGGTCTTCCTCCCAACCCATGGAAAGACAGGAAAATGCTAAGACATACTCCGTATGGACTGAATATTTATGTGACTCCACACTCAGATATAAAAACACCATCTCCCAGTGTGGTAGTGAAGCTTTTGGGGATTAATCCACATGGGGGGATTATTGCCCTTGTAAGAAGACACCAGGGCTATCCCTCTCCTAGACATTTGCTCAAAGGACTCTAAGTCTTCCACAGAAATAGATATTTGTTTATTGCTGCACATTCACCAGACCTAAAGAATGAAACCAACCTAAATACCCACAAGCAGATAGATGCTCTTTCTTTAATGTGGTACAGGCAAGAGAGATGATTCCGTGAGGAAATGTGCTTGCCACCAAGCCTGACAACCTGAGTTCAAACCCCAGGATGTACATAGCAGAATGAGAGAACCAGCCCCCATAAGGTGTCCTCCGACCTCCATTGGTGTGGTGGTGGAAATGCAGGCATCTTCTTAGTGCCGGGTCCCCAGTCACTGTTCTGACAGCTCATCCTGCCCCCAACTGTGCGCAGCCTGAGATCCTGCCTTACCTTCTGGCAGATCTCTGAGTTCAAGTTGAGATCCTGTCTCAAAATTTGTTTGCCATGGTCTTACCATTTTGATATTTTAAATAACAAGATATGGCATACTGGTAAGTTACAAAGAAAAGAGCCCAATTTGGTTCACGGTACTGGTTTAAGGTCAAGGAGCTAATTCTGGTGACGATCACATTGCCAGCAGAGTTCCAAGGTAACAGAGGGCATTATCTAGTGAGAGATCTCACCAAACGGGCCCACTCTCAATATATCGAGCAATCCAATGAGGGGATTAACTCATGCATGGTGGCAGAGTCTTAATTGCCTCTTGAATCCCCAGCTGATCTCACCTCCTAATAGCTCCTCATGGGCATTAAATGTCAATGTGAGTTTCACGGGTGGGCAAACTGTGTTCAGACTGCAGCACCCCTCTGCCCCCGTGTCTGCTGCACCATTCCAGCGGGCCTCGTGCACAGCTGCTTTCTCACAGGTCACTTAAACAACATTTCAATTTGTGTTCAATTTCTATCCGACATATGACTTTCAAGATTTTTCATGTGTCTGCATAGTCGGAAAGGAGAATTTTAGTGACTGCTTTAGAGAGCCTTGCGCTGGTACCGCAAAATGTATTAAATTGCTTTCTCAAGCCATCCTCTAAGGGTACGAAAAAAAAAATTATTATTTTTCTTTTCAAATTCCCTGCTCTTGATTTTTGGTTGTTTGTTTGTTTGTTTTTTAAAAGACACCAGCATCTGTGGTCTTCATGAGAAAAGTCGTGTAAGAATCACACGTCATCTCTCTGACTCTACGGTGTTGCTTGTTTTATTATCTATCTATTTTACACTGCTCTTTAGTAAGGATTAAGGGTTCCAGGTATCTGCTGACTGAGACACGTTCATTAGGTATATTAGAACTCTGCATACCTAGAGGTTTAAAACCATAATACCCTAGGAATTCCCTCCTTCTCGCACCCCCCCATTCTGCTCTCTTTCTTCCTTCTCTCTCCTCCCTCTGTCTTCTCTCAGCTTTTCACCTCCACTCACTCAGAAACCTCCCATGGAGTACATTTAGCACATAAGGAGAGGTAGTTCACACTCGTCTGACTCTTGCAAACCGCAGTCTGTGTTTGTACTCTGTGATGCCAGCCCATGTGAGTGTTAGGATCTGCCCAATTTCTCTCCCTTGCAAGGTCACTCCGTGTAGAACATCTCTGCTAGAAGGGCCATCCCTGTCACGTCCACACATCGTGACTGTCCCCCAGAGAGCATTCATTGTCAAAATCTATGAAGAATTTAGACGTCTATGGAATTTGATACTCTCAGGCATATTTGTGTCCACAGATGTCTGATGTCTTTTTAAATACAGCTCTTTATGTGCTCGTCCATTTTTGTCCTCTGTTATAGTGTGAGAAATATCTGTCCCAGCACCTACATCCTAAGGAAAAGGGCCACTGTGTAAAAGCAGATTCTGTTTCCACCATCCCGGGTCATGTACTGGAAATAATGCTGCGAGTCTAGTCGCCGGCCAAACAGGAAGTGAAGAGAGCGAGAGAAGGAAGTGGCCGCTTTTTTAAAGGGAGAGAGACCACGCCCCAATGGGCTGGTATCTCAGCGGCTATAGGCTGGAGGA
>NC_022021.1:29273239-29273883 GCF_000317375.1 Microtus ochrogaster | reverse complement strand
AAAAGAGTTTCAATGTAACCATGTTTCTTAAGCTTTGTTGTTTGCCCGAGACTGAGGCAATTATCGTCAGTGAACATTTTTCCAAAGTTGTGCTGTGCTTACGTATGTCTAAAATAAACTGCCTGGCATGAGACTTTAGAAGTTTGAACTAGTATCGGCTATTGAGTTGTGCTGAACCAGATTTCCTTCATGCCTCATGCGTGTCATTATTCTGCCAGCCCTGCTGTTGACAGGGACTCCCCTCCCACCACATACACAAAGCATGAGGGGGTGGGGGGAAATGTTTTATATCTTTGGTTCCCCAGTTTTCCTCTTCAGAGCAATTAAAGAATTTAATTTCATCAACTTTATCATTACTTTTAACTTTAAAATGCATGTCCTACAAAATTGGGAGCATGATGTGGGGAGTAGAGAGGGTGGAAGGGGAAGATGAGGGAGGAAGGGGAGGGGTGAGGAGAACTTGAGGGAACAGGATAGTCAAGATGGAGAAAGGTCGGAGATGAGAGCAAGGAAAGAGATTTTGGTTAAGGAAGTCATTATAGGGCTAGCAAGAAACCTGGCACTAGGCCGGGCGGTGGTGGCGCACGCCTTTAATCCCAGCACTCGGGAGGCAGAGGCAGGCGGATCTCTGTGAGTTCGAGACC
>NC_022021.1:29233551-29273129 GCF_000317375.1 Microtus ochrogaster | reverse complement strand
GGATGACTCCAGCTAAGACCCTAAACAATAGAAGAGAGAGGACCTGAACTGACCTTGCCCTGTAGTCAGACTGATGAATATTTTAAATATCACCATAGAACCTTCATCCAGCAACTGAGGGAAACAGAGGCAGAGACCCACATTGGAGCATTGGACTGAGTTTCCAAAGTCCAGTTGAAGAGTGGGAGGAGTGAGAATATGTGCAAAGTGTTCAAGACCATGATGGGGACACCCACCGAAACAGTCTGCCTGAGCTAATGAGAACTCACCAACTCCAGCCGGACAGGGAAGAAAACAGCATAGGTCCAAACTAGTCCCTCTGAATGTTGTTGACAGTTGTATGGCTAGAGCACCAGACAGTAGCACCAGGATTTATCCCTACTGCTTGTATGGGAACCTATTCTCTTTGGATGGATACCTTGCTCAGCCTAGATATAGTAGGGAGGGCCTTGGACCTTCCCCAAAGCAATGTGCCTTACTCTCTTTGAAGTGAAGGGGGGTGGGGCGGGGGCGTAGGTGGAGGGCATGGGAGGAGGGGAGGGAGTGGGAACTGGGATTAGTATGTAAAATGAAAAAAGATAGATATTTTTTTTAAAAAATAGAAAGTGAAATTTGCCCTCCCCCAAATGCATGTCCTACAGCTTATGCTGGAGAGAATGTGGGGTAAGAGGAACACCCCTCCATTGCAAAGTTGTACAGCTACTTTGAAAATCAGTATGGTGATTTCTCAGAAAATTAGGAAACAGTCTACCTCAAGACCCAGAAATACCACTGTTGGGTATATGCCCAAAAGATGCTCAATCATACCACAAGGACATGTGCTCAACTATGTTCATAGCAACATTATAGCCAGAACTTGAAAAGAACATATATGCCCCTCAACTGAAGAATAGATAAAGAAATTGTGGTATATTTACACAATGGAGTACTACACAGCAGTAAAAAAAAAAATCTTAAAATTGGCAGGCAAATGGATGGACCTAGAAAAAAACATATTGAGTGAGGTAACCCAGACTCAGAAAGACAAATATAATATGTATTCACTCATAAATGGCTTTTAGACATAAAGAAAAACTAGGCTACAGGCCATAACCCCAGAGAAACTAGACAACAAAGAGGACCCTAAGAGAGATATACATGGATCCACATAGGAAGGTGAAAAAGACAAGATCTGCAGAGTAAATTTGGAGCATGGGGGTTACAGGAGAGGGTAGAAGGGAATAGGGGAGGGAGGGGAGGGAGTGGAGAAAAGTTCAAGTAACCAGGCTTGGAGGCAAGAACTTTTACCCACTGATCCAATTCTCCAGACTCAGAAACATTTTTCCTCTGAAGTTGGTTAAATGTATGGATATGAAACTCACAGATATAGTTGCTAACCTCTATGAGCTTCAGGACTTGAGGATTAATCATGTAGTTTCTTCCTAGCGGGCCCAGGTACATGGCTGCACAGCTGATCAGGCTGCAGAGACTCTGCAGTCAGGCCAAAGTGAGCAGAGTCCACAAAGTGAGCAGAGGCCAAGGTTGGCTTGCGCAGGCGTGAGACCCTGAATTGTACTGTCTAGTAAGGTAGCCATTTCCCCTGACCTGCACATCTTTGGACTTGACTTGACTAAGGACACAGGAAATGAAGAAATGACAGACGCAGTAAGGGAAAGCTGGGATCTGGTGGGCCGTGTACCAAGAGGCGGCAGCAGCAGTACAGGTTACCCCATCTCCAGAAACGGTCTCTGTAGTCTCAAGCTGCCGTCAATCATCTGGGATGAGGAAGCTCTGACTGGTACTTTCTTCACATACTGGTTTTAGCGAAAAGTCAACCATTTTTCAACTTCTGTTTTTGGATCAGGAGAAGGCCCTGGCCATTCCTGTGAGTCTGAGGCATTAACTTGTTTGACCTAGCTGTCCTTCCATCAACATTACATATCCATTCACTCAGGATGTATCCATTCCACACAGTTGATAGCCTTTCGTAGCTATGTGAGTAACTAAGTTTAAATGATCTAAAATACCAATGGATGCTTTATTAAATCTTTCCTAAAAGATTTAAATAAATTACTTAGAGTAGGTCTAAGTAAACGCAGCCAGCAATCTGACTTCCTAGTTGCTTTTAACTTAGCTCCTTCCATTCTCCCACTTGACCCAAGAATTCCAAGTCTGAGAGAAGAGGGCCATTAGTAAAACACTATATAAGGCACCAGCGAAGTCCTGAGAAGCAGCCCTGACTCTAGGTAGCTCCCTCATCTTGAAAGCGCGGCTCAGCTCTCAGACTCTCCTCCCTTGAGTCTCTTCGGCAGGACTGCCAGGGAGTCTGGAGAATGCATGTGGCTTGGTGGCCGTGGTCCTGCTCTGGGGCAACCCTTCTCGCTCCTCACAGCTGCCCGGGCACAGTTCTCAGCTGGGTCCTGCAGAGCCTTACAAATCACCTTCTGTCTTTGGGGGAAAAAAAAAACAAAAGCTGGCGCCCTGGAGTTGCTCCAGTTCACTTTCTTGGTTGGAATTCACTGCTTCTTTTGATGTTTATCAATACATCACTAGTAGGTGTTGGTGCCAAGATCATGTCCTGGTTAAGGTGATATATCATCCACCCAAGGCATATTCCAAGCAACTCCACACCACTTGTAGGGGCCGAAAGATCCGTGATCAGCATAGATGGCAAGAGCCCAGCCAGCGAGGCCCCAGATCTCCTCTGGACATCTTACTCACCAACACAGGGCTGCCTTTGAGCAACTGTGTATGTCAGGGAATGCCTCCAAGAAGGTGTGTAACTCCAGAATAATTAGAGGCTGGTTAAGTGAGTTGGGAAAGCCTGGAAGTCACAACCACAGCCAACCCTAGACAAGGTGATGAAGTTGCAACATTTTGTGTTTGGCTGTTCTCCAAACTGTCCTGAGACTCGGTCTCACTCTCTTCTTTGTTTCCTAGTCTTCCTTCCCTCTGGCTGATCTGGGACTCTCTGTCTTGGCTTCTCATGCCTCAGGGACGCTCCTCTGAGGTTCTTTTTCTCCCATGGAAAATTTGGGTTTTTTTTTTTTCCCATTAGGCTCTGCTGGTTGAGACGGACAGGTTAACGGGATGAGCCAATTTACTGAAAGATGGAGTCCCTCAATCTGGTCAAAATGTGGAATCTAGAGGGCAGTAGGAACTTAGGGTGGTGTAACTGTGCATGCTATCATTTGGGAGAAAATGCCTTCCATTTTATCATCATCTAAACTATGTCTGTGACCCCCACATTAAAGCAAACGAGACAAATAGTAGTGCTGAAATTAGGAAGGAGACTTCACCCTAACAAGGCTTCTGCTAACCAAAGGATGACAGAGAACTAGATGCAATAAAGAGAGGAGTTTCAGCCCAGAGGTGAGGGGGGAGGAAAGACTATGCAGGCAGGAAGCAGGGTCTCACACTCATGTTGCCTTGGAGATTATACCCAGCACCCTCTTGTTCCTGACAAGGAGCAGCTCATCTTCTCAGGGGAAAGTGTTTTTCTGAGAACTTGAAACGTCCCCACTACAAAACACAGGCGTTGTTAGGAAATCTCTAAGATATTTATCAGGCTTAGGATGCCACCATCTTTGGTACCACCAATAAAACCCAGGAGAGGTAGCAGTAGGTGTGGGGGAAGACCGGGGAGGCTGATTTTGAATGCCAGCTCCACTCCTAATCTGAAGAGGAAACTTCTGAGAACAGCTTGGCATCTCTGGGCCCTAGTTCCCCGGTTCCCCCCAAATATCCCGTTCCCCCCAAATATCCCAGTCTTCTCCAGTTCTGACATCCTAAATAAACTGCCAAATATCTACTGAAAATAAAAATTTCTATACTGACTTTTTTTACTACTAAATTTGGCTTT
The DNA here is from genome assembly GCF_000317375.1 of Microtus ochrogaster. Classification (NCBI taxonomy): domain Eukaryota; kingdom Metazoa; phylum Chordata; class Mammalia; order Rodentia; family Cricetidae; genus Microtus; species Microtus ochrogaster. The sequence continues at coordinate 29,269,288 of NC_022021.1, read as the reverse complement.
CATATTTGAAAAGGAAAAAATTATCTCGCCAAACACTAAGCTGTTTTCTTCCTTCTGAATATGTCAACATCTTGTCCCAAGGAGCAAAATCTTCTCTTGAAAGCCTCAGAACAGTTTGTGGTGGTTGCAGTTCTTGTTTCAGAAAGATTAATTGGAAATGAAATCTAAGGAAGAAAATTCAAAGCCCATTTCTATGCTTCCTGCTTTTTAGATCCTCTAACATGTAAATCGACCGTTACAAAGAGGATTAGTTATTAGAATGGTCTGCGTGCAGTCCAACGTTCAGCTCCCAGTTCATTCCTTGCCAGGGGATGCCAACTGACCTGCATCTTAATGGCCTTCTTTTCATCCTTCAGGAAGATGAACTGCATACTAACTCCAAGACCTGTGTTTTCCAACTTCAATTTAGCCATAACTTTAACAAACTGCAGACTCGCCCCCCAACTCACAAATCGTGCTTCAAATCAGAAGCAGAACAAACCCGAAAACTGCTGGTAATAATAGTGACACGCATTTGCCTCCCCACACCGCAGAAATGACTCAAAGACAGACACATCAGCAAAAGCGCACACCCCCGTGGGTAACAGCTCATGAAAGCTGGGCTACTGGAGCTCATGAGTGACCTGAGGGCAGCTCAACAGGTTGGAGACCATTCCAGGCACCCCAGGTAGCCCGAGCCTCTTCCAGGCAGTTGTGATGGCCTGAGAGGATCTCAACAGTCCTTAGAGCTCATACTTGGAAAGGGAGGGGTCTAGTATATCTGGAAGCTTCAAGTAACTCCTGAAGTCACTGAGTTGTTTACTTCTGTAGGGGGTCTAAGAATCACTGAAGGAAGACCCCAGGTCAAATAGCATGCAAAGACAAAGAACATTTATTCTGCCAAAGCTTCCAGCATGTGGGATCTACCACCTGTACAAAATGGCAGCCTCGGACAAAGGTGCTCAGCTCCTTTTAAGCATAGCTAGGGGAATTCCAGGATCACCTATGTCAATTCTAGTGTGGTTGCTCAAACAAGCAGCAGTTACATTAATACATTTTTTAAAAAAACTTGTGTTTCTTTATTTGGGCATACTTGGGCAAGTCCAGGCCTGTGTCAGGAGGTTACGGGAACTGACCTTTTTTTCAGTCAATGTCTTGTAATACTGTGGGGCTGACTCAGGCCTTGGATGTGCTCTCTCTCCCATCTCTGCTGTCAGGGGTGTTGGTGATTAATAGCCCTTTGTTTAAGAAACTGAAACTTAGACCCTGCCTGTAAAATGGGGGAAGTTTAGACCTCTCGCTTCCCGTGATTACCGAGCTTCTCTGCAGGATGGACTGTTTCACCTCCCCGTGAGCATCCTGTTAGTCCACCTCCCTTTTAACATCCTACATATCTTAACGAGCTTTTTTCCAAGATGGAGTTTTATCTCAAGGGAACACACTATGCAGCAGTAGAGTGAGAATCGAATGGGTGACCAACTGAACTTCAGGAAAAATCACCAGTGTCCGAGAGTGCTTTCCATTGCTGTGACAAACACCATGATCAAAGCAATCTGGGATGGGAAGGTTTATTGAGTTTAGGCATTGCGCCCATAGTCCATCGCTGAGTGAAACCAAGCAGCTCAGAAGAAAAGCTGGATTCCCAATCAATCACCTTTGCTGCTCAGAAGAAAGGCTGGATTCCTGATCAATCACCTTTGCTGCTCAGAAGAAAGGCTGGATTCCCGATCACCCACGGCTATTCACACTTGCTGTGAAGGAGATATGCAGATGACCCCTGACTCAGGCCTTCTTCAAGGCCTATGCTCCCTCCTCTGCTGGACTGGAACATGGAAGTGACAGAGCAAAGACAACCAGTTATGGATTAAGGATGAGAGAGTAAGAAGAATCTAGTAGAGTAAGAAAAGATGCCAGGGTAAAGGCACTGTACCACTGTGTGCTGCTAGTCTTTGGTCCATTTGTTTCTTGATAAATAACAGCTTGTCTTGTTGAAACAAAAGAACCCCAATTAATTATACGTTGATAATTAACCCCAATTAATATCCCAATTAATCATCTAATGATTAATAGTAGAGTTATGATTTCAAAAGGTTTGGCTATTATGCCCCAAATATCATGTTTCTTCTTTCCTTTGGCTTTGACTACCTGAACAAAAAAGAAAACGTAGACTCTTAATCAAGCTGTTTCTGCTGGTTACTAATTGTTCTTCAGCCAAAAACAAAATGCAAATTAGGAAAGTTAATTCTAATTGAATATTTTGTGGGCAGATTGTTTAAGTGTATTGGAGCAATTAATACAACAGTCCCATAAAGTAGACAGTATTATTACTTCATCTTATAGATGGAAATAAAACATAAGCTAAGATTAGGACAATAGGCATCTGGTTTGAGACCTGGGAGTCTGTAGTTTTAACTATTTTCTATCAGACCTAACTTTCTGCATTTGATAGTAAGTCAATATCAAAACAAGTCAATTCTTGCATACCAGGGATACTACTGAGTGAAGATGATCTCACTTCCGGACAGAAGGGTTATATAAGTCTAAACCCCAAGCCTCTGGTCTTCGTTTTTCACAGGGAAGAGGAAAAGAAGACATTAATACTGCCAAATGCTAAAAGGGCACTCTAGAACTGAAGACCTACTTCTGCTTACAAGTCAGAAAACAATGAAGAGATATCCTTACTCTCAGTATCAGCAGGGATAAAGGACTAAGATCAGGAGGTGATATATGTGTGGAAATCCCATGGGAACTCCCCAGAATACCAGGACTGGAATCTTTACCTCGCTGGCCAAGGGAGAAACAATCTCTATCTCATAAGGCTAGCAAATGTATTGCTTTCACTTCATTGGCAAGGAACTTGAATCTTGAATAAAATAAACCATACAAGATCATATCAGGATTTGCTGGGCCTGAGATTTTAAGCCTTAGATTGCCTGTTACCACAACTCACTAATGAGTGGAATTCCCTTGACATGCCGTTATCAGTTTTCTTCGACTAACCAGTTATTGCTTAAGTGGTTCCCTTTCTTTTCCTATTTTCACTCAGTGTTTATTAAGTACCAACTATGCCCAATCTCAGCAAGCTCCTCCTTTCTTTACAGTTACAAGCTAATGGAGAAGGCAAAGATGATCCATATAGGGGTTACAAAGAGTTATATAGCAGGTCTTTCTTTGGACCACCAGCTCCCAAATAATGACATGGAGACCTCTTACTAATTATGAAAGGTTGGTCTTAGCTTAGGCTTATTCCCAACTAGCAGTTATAACTTAAATAAACATGTTTATATATTAATCTACATTCTGCCACATGATTCATTTCTGTCCTCTGTACAGTATGTCTAAATTCCTCTGAGTTTTGCTGGTAAATCCCTTGCATCTCAGATTCTTCTGCCAAGTTCTTATCTCTGCCTGTAAGTCCTGCATAGCCTCTCCTGCCTAGCTCTTGCTCATTTAACTCTTTATTAAGCCAATCAGAAGCTAGCTTAGGTGTTGGAGGCTGCTTGTTCATTCCCAGCTGCCCAGACCACAAAATAATCACTCAGAAACTATATTATTTAAATCACTGCTTGGCCTATTAGCTCTAGCTTCTTATTGACTAGCTCTTACATCTAAAATTAACCTATTTCCATTAGTTTATATTTTTTCACGAGGCTTGTGGCCGACCAACAAGGTTACAACGCATCTGTCCCGCGTGGCAGCTACATGGTTTTTCTCTGCCTACTCTCTCTATATATCTCTTTCAGCCTGGCTTTACTCTGTAAAGCCATTGGCCAAAAGCAGCTTTGTTAATAACCAATGGCAGTAAAACATATTCACAGCATGCATCACCTCCCACATCACTTAGGCAGACAAGTAACTGCAGAGACACATCTTCACACAGTGATCAAATATCCCACAGCAGAGTTAAAATGTTAGGCAATATGACAAGAGATCTCGCTGTGTACAACAGTAATAAAAAGAACCAGAAGCCACTGGTGTTTGCTATGTGTTAGGGACAATGATGACATTTTTGCCTGTTGTATTAGAGAAGAGAGATGAGGTGGAGAATTTAATAGACTGGGTGACCAAAAATTAACTGAAATTTGAGTTTTAACTTCACAAAAAGTGCTTTTTAGTTTTTGAGTATGTTTTGTACACTATTCATAACTACACTAAAGCAGTTTGCCTGAAATTAAAATTTAACTGGTAGTGATGTGTTTTACCTGAAATTATAGGTGATAGGAATAAAGGATGGGCAAAATATGTCTTCTGGAGTTAAGTCTTGAGTGGGGATATTTTCTCTTCAGACTTGCAACAAGAAGGAGGGAAGGAAAGGGTGAGATAAAGGGCTATTAAGTTATTACTCTATGAATCATTACCACCAGAAGCTAAAACTTTCCCAAGAAGTGGCAGAATTGCTTTTATAGGGACGTGTTATTACACTGGGGGAAGTAAGTGTGAAATAAATTAACACATGTATTTCATCTGTTTGTGGATATAAGTCTCTTATTGAGTTAGGTTGATGTCACAGTATGCTAGGACAAAGCTCAGTGTTGCCTAGCAATGCTTAGGTTGTAGACTCCCCACCACTTATAACTCAGGTGAGAGTGAGATGGGGTGTCTCATTTTTAAGGGGTACATAGTATGGCCTTAAAGAAGAGATTTGAGTTAGAGAAAGGAGTAGTGTCTTGGGAGTAACAGCTACTACATACTCCATATGGTTTGTCTTTTCCCTCTCTTGGTTCCAAACTTCCTGACTTCTGTAAATCACCATTATTCTTTCAGAAAATTATATATATATATATACATACATATATATATGTATATATATTATTCTTTTTAGCTAGAGTTTGTTCCTACTATTTTCACCTGAAGACTCAAAGAACTCCAGATCACTGGGCAAAGGAGAGTGGAAGGGTTTCCAAGGTTTAATTTACCTGCTAAATCTGGAATTAAATGGAGTACTAGAGTCTCTATGGAAGGATTTTGTAGATCCTTTTTTTGACATATCCATATCTTAGGGACTCTCCACATGAGAATACAGTACTCGAAATTCCCAAGTCATCCTTATTATTGTTGTGTGCCTTAGAGGACTTAGGGTCCCTGGTTCCTGGGATTTCTCACTTTTATCTTTAAGTGTTCATATATGTAAACTTTGACCTAATAGTTAAGATTTTAGGTCTTAAGTGAAGATCTTAAAATCAGGTCTGTAATTTTAAGAGCTTAAGTGAAGAAATCGTGTCTTTTAGTTCTTCTTCATCCCCACAAAGTGCTAGGCATGGACTGATTGTAGTAGTAAATCTAAACTATACTTTGAGCTCTTTGCAAACCAGCCATTGTATAACCACACAGCGGTTTAATGTGATTAAAGCCACAATGGATTGCAGAAGGTTATTTGTTGAGGCCAAGAGAGCTGACCCATGTCACCTTGCCAAAAAGTAATTTTCATGATTGCTTTCGGCCTGACCAAGATTCCTGTGGTCCCAGTGGTAAAGTGAACCTTTACTTCCCGACTTTGCTGCTGTCTGACTGCAGCTCCCTGCATTGCATCACAGAACTCTTGGAAGGGCTGTCAGCCTCAGGATGCTTGCTATTGGCCCAGCCAAATGTTGATTGCTCACAGGAGACTCAAGAGCAGATCCATCAGCAGACTGTGGTTATCAGTGACGCAATTGCTGCCACTAAGGACATTCTACTTGGCCCAGTGCTTATGTCAAGTATGTGTTTAGTTCATAGAATGTTAGATTGGTACATGAAAATTCCTGTAAGGTGTTCTCTATAAAGTTGAAACGCTGGTCTGAAGCAAAAGTACATCCCTATTCACAGATATCAGGCACTCTTTGGTATAGTGTGTTTGAACTACAGAAACAATTCAAACAAAATAGCACAGGTTCTGCCTACGGAGGGTTCATGTCTACAATCCCAGCACTCAAGAGGGTAAGACAGGATTTCTGCAAGTTTGAGGTCATTTATGGCATATTTAGTGACTTTTAAGCCAGCCTAGTTTATTTAGTAAGTTCCAGGCAAGACTGCTCTACTCAATGAGTTCTAGTCCAGCCTGAGCTACTCTCAAAATAAACCTGTGCGAGATAATATTCTTTATAGTGCGAGACACTATAAAGATTTATCACTCATATTAGTTTAATAAAATGTTGATTGGCCAGTAGCCATGAAAGAAATATAGGCAGGATGATCAGACTAAGAGAATTCTGGGAAAAGGAAAGACAGAGATGCAGTTGTCATTTAGAAGCAGAGGAAGCGAGATGGAATGCCTTCCTGAGAAAAGGTACCAAGCCACATAACTAAACACAGACAAGAATTATGGGTTAATTTATGTTGTAAGGATTAGTTAATAATAATCTTAAGCTAATAGGACAAACAGTTTATAATTAATATAAGCCTCTGTGTGTTTCTTTGGAACTGAATGGGTGTAGAACTGGGCAGACCAAAACTTTCATCTACATAAAACAAAAACATAGGTTACTTCATTTTTTATTGACTATGACCATTAATCACTTATAATCAACCCCTTCAAATAAAAACAAACATTTATGAACAATCATTTTGGGAATTTGGACATAGTTTTTTTCAAAACTCCATCATGATGTTTGTTGGGTGAAGTATTATTAGGGTTTATGGAGATCTTTTGGGAAGCCTTGCTCCATCAAACCACATTAGCCTGGAAGGAATCTGCAGGTTCTCATCTTCTGTTGAAACAAAAGCAGAACTTCTTTTCCAAAGCAACATATCCTTAACCCAAATTTTGAAGCCAAGATACCTTCAAAATATATATTGGTTTAGCTTAGCAGCCCCTAGAATCAGATGTCTCTCTTCAGTTAAGATATATTAAAGACAGCACAATAATATACACAATCCAGACTCTGTGTATATTCTATCTTTACATGGCTTATTTTTTTTTACTCCTCTAATCTATGACTGTCTGTACTCTTTTATATCACTTTTACTGTCTCTTTAAAGATTTTGTTTTATTTTTTAACTATCAATGCTTTTTTTCCTCTGTATCCCAAGCCTACATACATTTATCCAACACTGTGACCCATTCAGAGGTCTTTTTCATCTGAATTTGTCTTTATTATGTGTCTGTAATCATTTTCTGATCAGGAGCACTTTATTTTTTAATGCTAAGCAGGTATGGCCAGGACTAAATCTGTGGCCCTACCTGTTTGCTCCACTCAGTCCAACATGTCAAAGGCATGTTCACCAACCACTTCTGCAAGCCATGCTCACCACCCCAGCTCCAGGGATGCAGCAGGTCTATGTCACTATTAAGCAACTAATAGCAATGCTCACAAATCCCGTCTAAGTACAGGACCTCTCGAAAGAGTCAGACCAGTTCTTACTACCAGCGAGAACCAGGGAGCTGGATCTCAAATAAAGTGGATTTTTTTGATGCTAGCACTGAGTCAGGAAGACATCTCTTAAAGAAGCCATGCCTCTGCTCGCCGCCAGCAAACAAGGTCTATCTGAAAAAAATGCTGCTACCAAGAAGCTGTGCTTAAATTAACTCTGTTCTTTTGTGCCTAGAATTCCTTCCCAAGTTCTCTCAGTTTTTATGTGAATGTAGTTGCCCCATGTTGGGTGCCATCTGTAGACAGAGACTGTTCATTCGTTTTTCGGCCACCCAGACCTGAATATTCACACAGAAACTATATTAATTACAATACTTTTGGGCCAATGACTCTAGCATATTCCTAGCTAACTCTAATATCTTAAATTTACCCATTTCTACCAGTCTGAGTATCATCACAAGGCTGTGATCTACGAGTAAGGTTTCTAAGATTCCAACATGTCTTTCTCCTTTGGCAACTACATGGTAACTCCTTGACTCTGTTCCCACCCTCCCCACCCCCACTCCCCGTCTATCGTCTATCTCTGTTCAGATTTCCCACCTGACTTCACTCTGCTAAGCCATAGGCCAAAACAGTTTTATTCACTAGTTAATAAAAGCAACACATATACAAAAGGACCTCCCAAATCAACTAGCCAAATCCAGCCTATTTCCTTTAAAAAAAAAAATCTATGAACTAAAAGTCTCATCTTTTGAAAGAGTTGTAAAGAAAAACAAAGATTAGAGCCCTCAAGGTCCAAAATATTTGTTGTCTGGCCCTTTAAAAAATAAATTTGTCATTTGTCACTTGTCTAGAACTCACCTGTGGGTTAGATGAGAAGACAGCTATTGGCCAATGAAATTGAGAGCACTGATTTAAAGTATTTCAAGACCACAACAACCTCACTTGCAATTGGTTGGTCTTTGGGTAGTTCTCTAAGACATAATTGTTTTAGCCTGTGGAAGAATTACTCAATAGAGTTCAAAAAAAAAAAAAAGAAATGGAAAATAATCCACCTTCTCCATTTTTTTTTACATATCAATTTTAATTTGATGTATCATCAGGTATTCTGTGATCTTTTGGTAGAAAAACTTGATAAGCATGAAGAACTATAGAAAAGAGTTTTCATGGTGAAACATGGGACTTTCATTACAAAAAAGGAAGAAAACAAGTAGCCAATGCCTACGATGTGCCAGGGACGTACTAAAGTAGTCTAAGTCTCTGTCTTCCAGATGGCACACTAGTTCTCCAAAGCAATGAGTGTTTTCCTGATGTGAAATAGTTGGTATGTTTATAACTAGTGCTTCTTTTTCTACACTGAGCCCAGGATAATGAATCTGGGAGTATTCTAGATAGAGGGGGCCCAGATCCAGAGTCCTAGCTGGGGCCCTTGTTCCTCCTCTGATCTATGAAGTATCAGATAAGAGGACTGTAGGACTCTTCCAGCCCTAGCTGTCTACAGTTATTTATGAGAAACGATGGAAATGAAACAGAAAAGGAATCTGGGGTATGCAGCTTAATGCATCTGGCTTGTCCAGCTTCCCTGAGATCTGAGGTCAGTGGAGAGAAAGAATGTGGTCAGATTCAATTAAGTGAGAACTGTATGATGACCAGGACATGGTGAAAAAAGGCTGCCAATGCCTCACTTAAAGCCCCCTTCTCAGCACATACAAATATGGGATACATGTTTAACAGCTTTAAAATACCTAGTCTGAAAAAGGGCTGAGATACCTCACAGATAATGGGAACAAAAAAAAAAAAAAAAGGAAAAACCAAATCAGCAAGATGAGCTCTAAGTGACACGCCAGGGACCAGGGAAGAGTGTGGCCCAGATGTGGGCTCCACAGTAAATTTAGTCTCCAGGGTGGACAGGCAGGAGCTGCGATCTCTATTTAGAACGTATTCTCTCAAAACTCCTTCTAGGACTCAAAGAGGGAATGAGAACTTTGTTTACTGCTCAGAAAAGCAGCAAGAATTAAGTTGCCTTATGAAAACTCCAAGTGAAGTCTGGGTCTGGAGTATGAACTCAGCTGATCTACATTTGGCAAGAATCAGAAGCAAGAAATTAGCAAAATCACTGGTCCATGACTAGTAGAAACCATAGCAATCTGGAGAGAAATAGACACACAGCAATGCAAGAAATTACAATTCAGGGTGCATGGTAAAATCAAGGTTATAGTGAAAATCACTAAAGAAGAAAATGTCAAGATCTCAGAGCATTAGCCAACACCTACAAAGGTAAATAATTATTCTGAGGACTAGAAATAATAATAGCAAGAATAGTCAGAAATATACTTCAAAGTAAATATGATTGCTTCAAGGCGATAAAAGGTGTCTGACTCAAACAATAAAATGATAGAGCTTTTGCCAGGCGGTGGTGGCACACGCCTTTAATTCCAGCACTCCAGAGGCAGAGGCAGGCGGATCTCTGTGAGTTCGAGGCCAGCCTGGTCTACAAGAGCTAGTTCCAGGACAGGCTACAAAGTTAAAGAGAAAAAAAACCAAAAAAAGAAAAAAAAAGAAAGAAAGAAAAAAAGAAAGAAAGAAAGAAAGAAAGAAAGAAAGAAAGAAAGGAAGAAAAGATAGAGCTTTTAAAATGTAAACGAGGTGGAGCATACAAGATGCCCCTTGGAACCAAGCCTGAGGACCTGAGCTGGATCCCTAGTACCCACGTGGTAGAAGGACAGAACCAATTCAACAAAGTAAGTCAAGTACAGAAAGATAGGCCAAGTTGATCTCGTACACGTAGAATCTAAATAAGTTGTTGTCATAGAAGTAGGGGGAAAAAACTGTCACCTGTCAGACCAGAAAGGGATGGAGAAAGAATAATAGACAGGTGTAAAATAACAGCCAAGTGAGAGTGGTGACTTCAACACTCTTTTGTGCAATAAGGCGGCATTAACAGTGACTTACTTTATACTTTAAAATAGCTAGAAGAGTGTGGTTTTAAAATAATCTTATAACAAAGAAATAAAAGGTTTTAAGGTGATAAGCTATATTTGACATCTAACAGTCTTTGGGTGTCAAAATGTGAAATGGTACCAATTACTGTGTCAACCCTTTAAAAAAAAAAAAAAACTAAATTCCCCTAGTCCCTGGTGAGACTGGGCGCCACCTGGTGGTGATAGTCTATCTACTATGGCTTGACTATGAACTCGGTTTCCGAGTCTGAAAACTGGTGGAGCATCTTCTGTGTCCCTCAGTTGCCCGCCAGTTCACCTCTCCATAGAAGATAGGCACATTAACCCACCTACTCACTGAAGTCAGTAACGGTCAGACTACAGGAGACCATCACCAGTTGTATGAAAATAGCATTAATTTTTTTGTCCAGGATTTGTTACATTAGAAAAGAGTAAATGCTGGAATAGAATAAATGACATTCAATTAAAAAGTAAACAGTTAAAATCCTAGACCACATAAAGTATAATAAAGGACAATGGTAATGTAATCAACAAACAATGGTAACCAACGACTCAAGATACCTAAAAAATAGTGGAGGATGTATACTCTCATCTGAGGATCAGAAGCTGGGAGCCTCAGGTGAGACAGAACATGCAGTATCTGCCTTTCTTTACATCACTCAAGATGATCTTTTCTAGTTCTATCCACATGCGTGCAAAGTTCGTGATTTAATTTTTCTTCACAGTTGAATAGTATTCCGTAGGGTATACACAGCACGTTTTCATTACCCGTTTCCAGCTGAAGGACACCGAAGTCGTTTCCATTCCTTAGATGTTGTAAACAGAGAAGCAATGAACGCTGCTGAGTAAGTATCTGTGAAGTAGGGTGATGAGTCCTTTGGGTACATGCTAAGGAATGGTCCTGGAGTAACGGCAGAAACCTGGAACGTCAAATGGAACTTTTGCCAGGGTAGGGGGTGAGAGATGGTGCGGCGAACTCCTCGACCAGCGAGAAAGAACGACCACGACACGAGGATTCTTCTCAGATCACGCTTTACTGGAGTGCACTTGGTTGAGAGATAACATGAAGCGAAGGGGCCCGAGAGCACTAAGGCAGCTGCTTATATATGGAGTTGGCACATGGGTTGCCCTGTGATTGGTTGCCACCATCAGCTGACACAGACTGCATCGAGATAGGCCCAGGGACCCCCATTCACCGCGCATGCGGGAAGTGGGGGACAGGCAGCTCTCAAAGGCATCGCCAAATATGGAGTATAACCGGCAAGACAGGATGTGGTGCCATCTTGCAATGGCGGTCCTGTCTGGCTCCCTGCAAGATGGGAAAGCAACGGAGAAGGGAGCAGCAGAGGGCCAGTGATTTGACCAGGTAAATGGGGAGAAATGGGGCTCTCGTTAGGGTGGGGAGGAGATCAATGCAGAAGGGAAGAGGACAGCAAAATAGCAGTAAGGATATCTAAGAGTAACAAAGAATTGTACTATTAACTAACCAATCATATTATTAACCTGAAACCCTCAGTTGGCCTCTAGAAGAAGTTAAATCCATGTTGTTGAAGACACCGTGCATTTCAGACACAGGACCCAGAGGCCCTTGAGCTAGAACTGACTTTAATGTCTCTTCCTGGGGGGACTAGTTTTCAAGGTACCAAAAGGTGCCATGCAAGCTTCCAAAAGAGGGAAGCAAGCTACAGTCCTACCCAGATGTGATGCCATAGCAATGAGCAGCATGGCACAATAACCATGAAGGAGCGGCAGTGGCACACACACCTCGGCAGTGACTAACAGCTTTCTAATTGGAGTTTAAACCCGCTCAACATGAGGGAGATTATGCTTGGTAGTGGAAACCTAGCCAACTACTCAGGGCTAGTGAAGTCAGTGATCTTGGAAATGAACCTACAACCACCACTGTATTAAATCACCATAACCCCTAAGCTGCATTCTAAATATTTGTCCTTACACCCACAGATAAGTGTAGTCCTCACACCGCATCGAGGAAAATTCTCTTTACAACAGATGGAGACCATTACAGAAAACCACAGCCTTTCAAAATTCAGAGCTATGGAGCTTAGTGTCAACAGATATATATTCAATACAACTCCCACACCTAAGGCTCCGACCATGGTGGAAGAGGGCTGGGGAGATTGTAAAAGCCCGACAATGTTTTTGCTGAGAGGTTTGCTGTGAGGTTTTGTCATCTAGTAAAGTCAAAAGCTACACACACAAAGTCTCACCAACATGACTACCTAAACATGAGAGGAACAAGGACAGCAGCAATCGGCATGCCAATGTGGAAAGTCCACAGAGCTACACAGAGCACAGAGCACAGAGCAACTAAGAAAGGCTGATAGCTGGTGAAATAACCGTCTACAGGGAAGAGCACACCAATTAGTAATCCAAAGCTGATGATCAGCCCTGAAAACATACACACAAGTAACATTGTACAGACTAGCCTGGTTGCATTTCTGCAAAGTTTTTTTTTTATTTAGGCATGTGCCTATATGCACCTACAACCCTCCTTTGCTCAAGTTCTAGGGGATCTGATACCCTCTTCTGACCTTCTATGGCCCCAGGCACACCTGTGGCACGCATACACGTCTGCAAGCAAAACACTCATACATATAAAATAAAAATAAACAAATAGTTTAAAACAGATATAAACTGTATATAAATGCTTATTTATCATGGGATAATTGGCTTCTAAGCAGTCTTATATTTGTTTTCCTGTGTCTTCCCCTACATTTGTATGCATACACAATGACACCTTATCCTGGTTAGTCTTCTGTCAACTTGATGCAAGCTAGAGTGGTTTGGAAAGAATAAACTTCAATTGAGAAAAGGCTCCCACCAGATTGGACTGTGGAACACTTTTCTGATTAACAATTTTATGTGGGAGGGTCCAGTCCATTTTGGACTGGTGGTTAAGGGATATATATGTATATACATACATACATATAAATATACATACATACACACATACAAATACACACACACACACACACACACACACATAAGCAGACTGACCATGTCAGAGAAGTACAGCAACAAGAAGGCCTCCTCTGTGGCTTCTGTTTCAGTCCCTGACTCCTGTTCCTGTCTAGAGTTCATTTTCCTAAGTGACTATTATCTGGAAATGCAAGAAGAAATAAATCTTTTTTTCCTATGGTTTCTTTTGGTCATGACATTTATGATAGCAATACATACCAAACAAGAACACATCAGATACAAATCATAGGACATGTATTGCTTGTGAATAAAGCAAGTCTTTAGTTTTCCTCCCCTATACAGCCACAAATGCTTTTACGGCTGTAATTTGCTGTATGTAGCAGGCTTTCTTGCCAGCACTCAAATTGTGACACAGAGACTTATTAATTATCTTATATACTTTTATTAGCTTGTTTCTGGCTAGTTCTTTTTACAAAACTTAAATTAGCCCATTTCTATTAATCTATGTGATCTCCTGAGGCTCATTTTTCTCATCTACTAACTATTCATTCTGCTTTCCTGCTTCCTCCATGTCTAGCTAGCTGGCCACCAGCAGTTGCCCCACTAACTGACTTCCCTTTTCTCTCTGCCCTCCAGCCCCACCTATCCCTCCTCTGCCTAGCTATTGGCCATTCAGCTTTTCATTAGACCAATCAGCTGCCTTAGGCAGGCAAGGTAAAAATTGCAACACATCTTTACATAGTTAAACAAATGCAACACATCTTTGCATAGGCAAACAAATATTCTATCCTACAACACTTGTGTCTTTTCTTCATGGCTTCAGTATTACAGCTATATTGTTGCTCATTATCTCATAGTTCAATCAGAAACCAGGAAGAAGAGACAAAGGACAACTTAAGGAATTCGGTTTGTGTTTCAAGCCAAATTGTATCACTTGGCTATCCCTGACTCCCCACCAAAGAGGAGGGGAACTTGAGGGAGGAATATTGGGTCAAGGACTGGATCAACAAAGTCTGTGTTATCTGCCATGTCATGTTCAGGGTTTAATCTGTGTTGTTAGTCTGCTTTCCACTATTATATCAAATGTACAATCACCTTAAAAAGAGAAAGGTTCATTGACATACAATTTGGGCTATGCTGTGGCTGGTTGGCCCTACTGCTGCTGAACCTATGGTGAGTCTATGTATTACTGAAAAAAAAAGTGTGACAAAGCAAAAGCACTCACGATGTGGCTAGGAAGCGAGGGGGAGGGGACTAAGATCCCACAGTTCCTTTGAAGACATATTCCAGGAACAAAATGACCTCTCACTCTCTTCCATCTCCTAAACCTTTAACATTTCTAAATAGTACCAAGCTAGAGATAGTCTTCGTCACATGCACCTTTGAGGAACTTTCAAATCCAGCCTATAGCAGTAACCCTTCTACATTTTCTTAACAGCCTACAATCCTATATAGATTATATAGACATACATATTCTTATATTCATGGTGAGGATGGGTAAGGAAGTGCCAGGGCACACATGTAAACCCCATTACCTCTTGGATAAAAGCATTCCTGCCTCTTCATGCAAGCAAAGTTCCATGGTAACAGTGAGAACATACACAGCAGAACTTTAGCAATGTAACATTAATCAATGTTCCCTGCAGCTAGCTGAACTCTGAAGCTGCTTTTGCCATAGGATGAGGTTGGCCAATAACTAGACACTGCAGAGATACAAAGAAAACTCTCCTGATGGCTGACTTTGAGTCAAGATTTCCCACAGGACTTCAGGCTTCCCTGGACATCATGATAATATGGACCCCTTCCACTAACTTTCTTCCCTCTTCATTCACTCAAGGTCAGACTTGTATCACACAGTGAGCCCCCTGTCACAGCATCACAGATTTACCACAAATTATATTACACAGACTTCTGCTCCAATAGAAATCCATCATGTTTAACCTCATCTTGGTGATTGTCTCTTGGAAAACTCTGGCGAACAGTCCAATATCCCTGTTATACAGAGACTTTATTCTTGCTCATAGAAACTTGGACAGCTGCAGTTTACATGATCAGTGAAGACTGGGCTTGCTGTGTCTCTGGGTAAGAGTGGTTCCCCTTGGAGACCAAGACCACCAGACTTAGAGATCAGACTTAGAGACACATGAAATCTACCAATGAGGCCATTCCTAATTAGCCTCCTATATTCACTATTTTCCTTCCTACAAGAGATATGGAGTCATACAGAGGCCCTTTCAGTTAAAATAAACATTATATAATGAATGACACCCCCTATCTTCATAGAAAATCAGCTGTCTAAGGTTCCAGCCTCTGGATGACAAAGGATGGTGCAAAACCTAGGTCCCATCATCCATGTTCCATCCTCATACTTTTTCCTGTATGGATTATATCCCCTGTCCAAATTCTAAGTTGTATGAAATTCCACACAAATCCTAAATTGTCTGGCTTACCTGTGGATTGAGTACTGCCTGATCTTCTAAGTAATAAAGGCTAAGTAACCTTCAGGTAGCAAAGGCGAATCTATTCCTAAAACAGATGTCAGTCATGACCAACTTCCAACAAGGCTCTGAGAGATTCTCTGTTCCTTGAATCTCTTCTTGTTGAACCTCTTCTTAAAAACAGATCTGACATAAAAACCAGTAGGTCTTTACACAGACAGGCTATGTGACTTCTGAGACCACCACACCATGGCTTCCACTTTGCCTCCTCTGGGATTCCCAAGGAAGCCAGCCACTAGGTATTAAGTAAGATACTCAAGGAACATGATTGTGCCCACATAGTGAGAAACTGAGACCTTAGTCCAACAGCTGGCTTTGACTACAACCTCATGCCGGCTCTTAATCAGACTTGCCCACCTCAACAACACAAGTGTCTGACCTAGAGAATTCACCCAACACGATAAAGGATTGCTTTGTTTTAAACAACTAGGCTTTGAGGTGATTTGTTATGCTGTCCTACATAAGTAAAATAATCCTGAACTCATAATAAAGTTCTGATGCATTGATACCCAACTGCCTCCCAAAGAAGTCATGTTATTGCCTTTTGTGCATGGAGGTAAAATCTTTCTAACTATGTGTCTCCTATTGAGCATTTGATTATTCCTCATGAAGCTTTCATCCATGTAGGAATTACATAGTATAGTTCAGTATCCTGAATTATGGAATGAAGAATATATGCCCTTCCATGCATTTTTCAAAATGTAGATGTATAAACAAACTGTAACCATAGAAAAGACACATGTCCGAGGAAGACCTGTTAGTTGCTTTCTTCCATTTTATATATTCTTTGAATAAACCTGAAATTGTGGACCCATGAAAAACTTGAAAACACTGTTGTCCCAGAAGACTTCCACTAGTTAAAAAAAATGTATTCAGGTGATATTAACAATGGAAACATTAGAGCTTTGATATTACACAATAAAATGTGACAGAGTTTAGAAGATCAAGCATAACTCAATGAGCCGTCTCCCAGGTGACTAAGGCATACTGTCACAACGTTTTTCGTGGGTAAACAACATTCAAAGAGCACAAGAAGCCAATTGATTTCAATGTGACAAAGTATGAAAAGTTTCTTGAGATGGTTTCAGATTTGGTATTTTAATTAATCTTAAATTAATACTCTTTTCAAGTTCCAGATAGCATTAAAGGAGAGTTCTAAAATGATCTATGACATTAGTTACAAAAAGTATTCTTTTTTTCTGAGCATGTACCTGCATGTTGCCAGATTCTCAGCATGGGCTTCTACCCAAACAACATATTGCAGCAGATGGAGAGTAAGCTGCAGAGGTGAAACTAGCTGTCTTCTATTGAAGCAGACCGTGAAAAGATCTGCAAAAATGTAAGATGATGTCACACCTTCTGCTGACGAGCATTTGTTTTGAAAACTATAGTAACTTTCACAAAAATATGTTCTTTGTATTAATGTGTAATTCGTTTATTGTCACATTTAAATACACAAGTTTAGTGTGCTTACTTTTAATTCTCATAAGGTGTATATCGAAAGAGTCAATCAACAAAAACAAAAACAAAAATTCTTTCCAGGGGTGGGGAGGTCACCAGTTGTCAAGAGTATAAAAGGGTTAGATGACCAAGGACTTCCAGAATTGCTGAGTCTCTACAAATGAAATGAAGTTAAAGCACTTGTCATTCTCATACAGATGAAGAACATGAAGTTCAGAGGCATCGAGTAATTCTCCCAGGATGATGCAGAAAATGCAAGGAGCAGAGCCAGGATCTAGGGCTCCTAGCCCCTGGCTCTAAGCTCTTAATAGAGCTATACCACATACATAACTATAAGAGATCACACAGATAGTTGAAACCGTCTACATACAGCTACCCCAAGGATTAGCACTGTTATCACCCTTAATTTTTCCACACTCAACACTACAAGATCATTTTCTTACACAGATAGTTGAAACCGTCTAAATACAGCTACCCCAAGGATTAGCACTGTTGTCACCCTTAATTTTCCTGCACTCAGTACTACAAGATCATTTTGTTACTCATTAACAGAAGGGCAGAAGAGCCTTTCCCACAAAGGTCTTCCATGAGTAGAAGGTTGTAATTATTGAGGGTACTACCATGGTGGCTAGAAGAAAAGATGGGAGCAACAGGAAACCCCTACCTGTTGGCCAGGCTTTTCTAGGTATATTCCAGATTTCCCCAATTCTTAGATTTGGATCTTCTAGTAGAGGTGATTGAAAGTGCCTTGGTCTACAAGCAGGTGCTAAGATGCCTATTCCAACACATGGTTCACTGTTCTTGTATCACCAGTAAGTGTAAATTCAAATTAGTTAAGATGAAATGAAATTTTCAGATTCTTAAAATTAATGTCACAGTTTAGATGCCCAAGGACCAAGCAACCTTCATGTTTCTTTCAAGTGGTGGGACCTAGGTGCTCTGGTAAGGAATGTACTTACATTGTACTGAGATGAACCTGGTACCAATGGATATTTCCCAGCCAGTTGTTACTCTGTTAGTGGTTCTAGATGCAGCAACAGTGGTAGTAGTGGTACTGAGGGGGAAAACGCACTAAGGACCACGTTCTGCCCTTGAAATTGATAATAGCTGGCTTCTCACAACATAGAGCTCCCTGTGCACAGGATTCCCAGGTATTCTTAAGCCCTGATAAGAAAGAACTTCTTAGCATAAGCACCAGGGACTCTACCTTCCTGTCGAAGTCCTTAAGAAATCCTTAAGTACCCCCAAAGTCAACAAGAACTGTGATGAATTAAAGATGTGGCAACATATCAAATATTCATGCAAAAGCAGCATTTTCTGATTCTCCGGAAGGTCCCTTGACCTATACATCTCCATCACAGGCCTCCACACTAAGCTCTAGTCCTTGGTACTGTGACACTAGGGATCATAACCTACAGATTGAAAGGCCTCCAACAGGATTTCTAGAAAACAGTATATAGCATGTTTCCTCAGAGAAGTGTGCTGGGGACTTACTAGAAACATGGACCATATCTCTGTGACTATGCTAAGTCAAACTTAGCCCCAAGCTTCTTCTTGGATGAGCAGGACTGGCTTTCTCCCCTCAGCACTGAAATTTACGTTTTCTAGACCTTAAAGCATTCAAGTCTTTCTATGTGCTCTATAGAGGTACCAGATTGGGCCTCACTCCTAATCTGGGCTAATGTCCAATAGCCTTGACTGAGATTTTTAAAGGTTCTAAGAATCGTCTCCTTCACATTTTTGTTGGTTTTCCTCATGAATTTTCTAGGGTGTAGCCACAAGTGGGTGTGACAGCAGCCAGGTGTGTGTTGTTTCTCCCTTAGAAACTCAGGAGGAGAGTGGAATGTGGTTTTGAAATATCTAAATCCATTCATCAAGAGGATTGGGACAAGTAAAAAAAATATTCAGCAGATGGCAATTTTAAAAGACCCACAGAAGTCTCCAAATTCCTCTTCAAAGCATGCAGTTGGATATTTTTGTTTCACGGGATCTTTGCTAGAACATGACTTCTCTTGGCACAAGGCAAAGAGTTACAGATCTCCCGCTGGTTCCTGCCAACAAAGTCCAGTAAATGTAACAGTTCTTCATGAGAACGTAATGCCACTTAGACAACGGGCCTAGTAATTAAGGAAATACTAAGGAGAGACATGTTGCAGGGTTCAAGCTGTAGACCAGGGAAGTCCAGAAGAAGAGAAGATGACCCCCATGGTCAAGTTCAGCCTCTCTGACACTACTTAGGGAAATCACAGAGCCCACCTTCCTATGAGAATATATGCGATCATTTCAGATGGGGAGTTGGAATTCAATGAAATAATGCTGTCTCCGCCATAAAGACATTTGTGTTCAATTAGAGGTCAAAAAGGTGGCCGTGAGGGAAATACTAAGCAAATATGAAATTATTTATTCATATAATATAAACACATTAATGAGGTTGAGGCCTAAGAAAAAAGATGTTTAAAGACAAATAAAAAAATTTAATGGTGACTGTACTTGAAATGCAATGGCTAAGATGAAAAATCTAAAAATTAAATCTTGGCTAACTTGAGAGGTAGCCAAAAGGTTTGTTTATGTGTGTTGATGTACGTGTATGTGTGTGTGTGTGTGTGTGTTTCTCCCCCTTAATCCTCTGGTTTGTTTCCATACAATAAATTTTCTTTCTCTCTTCTGTTTCCTGTACCATGCAGGATCCTGATGAAACAGAAACTGAATTTTTTTCATCACCCTGCCTTCCTCTTTTCGTTTCATTCCCCTTACCCTGCCAACTGTCAAGCATACATCTTGCTGTCGGTGGTTAGAATTCTGTCTCCGTTTCAGTAAAGGAAATTCTGGTGCCAGCAGCTCCATGCCTTCTCTGGATCCGAATAAGTTGGCAGCCAAAGAAATGCAGGCCAATGTAATCAAAGCATCTAGGGGACAGGCCACCGTTGGAGCACTCTGTGTTCCCTGACTCCTCTTTTCTCTTCATAGAAGCAGCAAACACGCAGACCCCAAGAGCTAATCCCTCAACTTTTCCTCTCTAGACTTGTTGCTTTCCCAGATCCCTCTTGGCTGCCTCAATAGTGAGGTGTTTTCATGTAAAGAGTACAAGGCAAGGCCCAGTGTGACCTAGTCTTAATCAGGATTAAAGAATCTACTTGGTCCTTGGTGAGTATAAGCTTAGAGAGTCCCTGTTCGATCGATGAATACTTCCCTATCGATTGTTTGATGCAGACTGAAATGAAGAACCATGGGAAAAAGAAGTCCTCTTCTGCTAAAGCTTAGCTCCCTGGACCATTTGACAACTCGCAAAATGTCACTGATTATTATGTCGTTGTGGCTATGGTCTGGGCATAAAGGGCTACTTGGCTGTACTTGCTGTTGCTAATGACGTCAAGGTTCGGTCCCCAAAAGACCATTGGCTTTTGCACGGAGGAAGATGTGCTGTGTTGCCCTGACTCATTTCCAGTCTTAAGCAGGGGATGAGGAGTTTGGACTTGCTCTGCTTGGCAAACTCTTGTAGGTCATGTTCATCCTGGGGAGCAGGGAGGCAGATGACTCCAGAGAAAACATCCTGCCACTATCCATACACAGTTGTAGCATAAAGGGAGGGGAAGGAGGAATGGGAAAGGAAAATGA
This sequence comes from Microtus ochrogaster, assembly GCF_000317375.1. Classification (NCBI taxonomy): domain Eukaryota; kingdom Metazoa; phylum Chordata; class Mammalia; order Rodentia; family Cricetidae; genus Microtus; species Microtus ochrogaster. Next base: position 29,248,546 of record NC_022021.1, on the reverse strand, counting down.
CATTATCGTCACAGCATACTCCTCTCCTCTCCTCTCCTCTCTCCCCAGCCCCTAACTCGCTTTTCACTCATAGGAGATCCACATCAGTGTCCCCCAAACATCTTATTAAGAATTCTCTTGTACACGTTAGCTTTCATGGGGCCAGGGGTAAAGAACATCTCCCAGACGTAAAACGTGAGGATTATCACAAGTTTGATGTTGCCCTGGGCTACACAGCAAGAACCAGGCAAACCAGGACTGAATCACAAGACTCTGTCTCAAAAAACAAACAAACAAACAAACAAAAAAAAACCAAGCAAAACTAACTGCTGAAGCCTCCGGAGAACGATGCATAAATCCTAAGACTTACCAGCCCCTTCCTCCTTGCCTGAGCCTGACGCTTTCACTTGAACTTCGTGGTGGCTGTTGAAAAAGGTGGACTGATCCTGGAGCAGGATCACCCTAAAATGTTCCAAGTCACAAGATAAGACAAAGAAGGCTAGACCCTAGGGAGACTGCATTTTTTGGGCTCCATCCCTTTAACCTATGAGCCAACATGTATGTGCCATTGCCAAAGGAAACCTTTCCTGCCCTGGCTCCGTGGGCATCTACCTGTTGCTCTAGGCAGCTGGGCAATTTGTTTTTCTGCCATCTGTCCTCTCAGATCTCTCCCTGTAGATGTCTTGGGTTTCATCTCTATAGTCACAACAGACCCATCATAGGGGATGGCAGGCTCTTCAGCTGTGATACAGTCCATATATATATTTCTTCAAATAAGGAGCCACCAATTATGAAACGTAGAAGGATGTATAACTTTGCACCACTATACATGAAACATCTGATGTAGGCTATTTATGAGGCAAAGAGAGTTTGTTTTGTCTGTTTGTTGTTTTGTTTTCTTGTTTGCTTTCTTGTTTTTGGTTTATACTTCTGGAGGTTGAAGTCCAAGATGAGACAGCCCATTTGTTTAGGACTCTGGCGAGGGTGGTATATCAGGGTGAAAGCCCACGTGTCGTAGCAAATACATCTGGAGACAGAAAGAAGGAGGAAGGGGAGGGGGTGAGAGTATGTTGGAAGAGAGGGAGAGGCAAAGATGGGGGGTTACAGTCCCTTTGGGGGAGCCACTCTAAAAGACCTAAGGATCTCCCCCTAATCTCACTTCTTACACTCCACAGCACCTCCCAGCACCGTTACTATAGAAATGGGCTCTACACACTGGCCTTTGGGAAACAATTGTCCAAATCAGAGTAAAAGAGCATAGAAATTTCCTTTATTAGCCTAGGCAGTTTGGATGCTCACCTTACTAGACCTGGATGGAGGTGGGCGGTCCTTGGACTTCCCACAGGGCAGGGAACCCTGATTGCTCTTTGGACTGACGAGGGAGGGGGACTTGATTAGGAGAGGGGGAGGGAAATGGGAGGCAGTGGTGGGGAAGAGACAGAAATCTTTAATAAATAATAATAATAATAATAGAAATTTCCTTTATTCCCCTAGATTCTTGTTGGCACACAAGATTATGTTCTTTCTACTGTGGTGATGAAGAAACCACTGCCTCCTTTCCACCTCTCATTGGTGTCTCCCTGTAAGGAAACAGAGGGTTCATTTATGAATCTAGGGAAGCAGTTCTTATTGGATCTCTGCAATCAGATATTAGCATTTGCCAGATAGCTCAGACTCCCTGTTGTCCTAACTCCTGATGACTAAATTTGTTAGGGTTTCTATTGCTGCAAAGAAACACTAGGACCAAAAAGCAAGTTGGAGAGGAAAGGGCTTATTTGGCTTACACTTCCATATGACTGTTTATCATTGAAGGAATTCAAGACAGGAACTCAAGCAGGGCAGGAACCTGGAGGCAGGAACTGATGCAGAAGCCATCGAGGAGTGCTGTTTACTGGCTTGCTCCCCATGACTTATTCAGCCTGTTTTCTTATAGAACCCAGTACCACCAGTCAGCCCAGGGATAAAACCAACCACAATGGGCTGGGCCCTCCCCCATCAATTGCTAATTAAACAAATGCCCTACAGCTGGATCTTGTGGAGGCATTTTCTCAATTGAGTTTCTCTCCTTTCAGATCATTCTAGCTGTGTGCCAAATTGACTTAAGACTAGCCAGCACAGTGACCCTGAAGCTTGTCCTTTTAAGAACATGAAGCATAGATCACTATCCAGGAAAACTGGCTACAAGAGCAAGGGAACCAGTGAACGCATCATCTGTCCTTCAAAGATGAAAGGGTAATCCTGCTCAGGCCTCTCGCCCTTTGTGTGCTTCAGTCTCTCATTGGAAACCAAGATCAGCTGAAAGTGTGACCAGCATAGAGCCTGAGTCCCTGCGCACAGGAGCCTGGACCTTCCTAACGTCAGTGGACAGACTAGCCAACTGGCTGAATAGTTAGAGAGAATTTCTCTTGAGCCCGCTTCCCACCTTCTGTCTGAGAATTAATTTTTCATGGTCCCTGAGTAGTGATGAAGAAGTAAATGGAGGAGTTGTGCTTCATGAAAGATTTACAGATTGGACGCACACAGGCGCGCACTCAGTTTCCCTCCCCAACCACACTAACGCATCTCTAGAGGGATTCTTTCCTAAGCCCTGAGTTGAAACAGCTGTTTGTCTATGAGGGGGCATTAGAAGCAACATTTTGGGAGGCAAGAATGTATGTAAATGTGCATGTGCTATGGTTTGGGAATTGTTTGAATGTGTCCCTCAAAGATTTACATTTGGGAAGTTTGGCCTCCAGTGTGGCAAGTACAGAAGAACCCTTACCTTAAAGCCTCCTGAAAGGTGACTGAGTTGCCGAGGACCCCACCCCAGAAGAAATGAACTAGCTCTCGGTTCGTTGTTTGCTGCTGCGTCTCCTCATCCCTCTCTCCTGCTCCCCCTCTCCCCTCCTCCTTCCCCTCCTGCTCCCCCTACTCTCCACCCCCTTCTTTTCCCTCTCCTACCTTCCCCTCTTCCTTCTGCTCTCCCTCCTCCTCCCCCTCCTCCCTCTTTTCCTTCTGCTCCCACTCTTCCTCTTGTGTTGTTATTAGGGGAAGACTGAACCAGGGAGATGGTGAAAAGTACTTCCACACAACCCTTCCCATCTGTGTTTGGTCCCTGGACCGCCTGTGAGAAAAGCTATGCACGTGTCTAAGCCTCGCCTCGCCTCGCTCTCCTAGAGAGAGATTACAGGCAAGGATAGGAGGATTGTCTGCATGCTCACAGGCCAGCTAACCTGACAGGAACAAGGAGAGTCCCTGCCTCAATAAAGGGGCACTTTTAGAAAAAGGTTTTCTCTGTATCTGGCCACCTGGGGTCCAACATCACAAGCAAGCCCTGCCTCTGTAGGAGGTAGTCCCCTGGTAAGAAAAATGGAGTGTTACAGGGCCTGTTGCTCAGTTGCTCGGCTTCAGATGAAAGCCCACCTAGGTGCTCCCTGTCTTCCTCTCCTCTGCTAGGCCACAGGCTCCTACTGGAGGTATTGATCTCAGGACTTCTGTCCGTCTAGGCAGCACAGCTGTCATCCATGTGTGTTCCCTATTGGTCCTAGAGAAGGCCTTATTCCATGTGCTGTTTCCCCAGTTCGTGGGCTCCATGCTAATCACGTTCACATCTCTGTGTCTGTCACAGAAGTGGACATTTTGTACAGAATGAATATTTTCAGGGGAAATAAATCAGCAGACTTCTACCCCTCAGATTTTCTTGGGCGAGCCAAACCTTCAGATGAGAGGTAGCCTAGTCCCATGAGTAGCTTGTGTCTCAGTCCATGCTACCTGTGGCACCCGGGAAATTTGCTCACATAATTTGAGCTTCTTTCTCCTAATAATAGGGGAATGTTTGCAGGGAAGGGAAGTTCTAGAAGAGGGAAGGAAGAAAGAAGGAATATGAACACAGGTGACTGATCCCACTGAGTGAACTAGCCAATCCCAGTACTCCGTGCTCTTTGACCTTTGCAAGGTGCCATTGTCAAACCTGCTTCCCAGCAAGAGCATCCACCTCACCCAGAGCGCCATCATCCTTCAGCAGATCCCTTAGTCCTGTATCTCACAAGAAACAGTGAAGCGCAAAGTTTGTTTGTAAAAATTATGGTAACCCCAGGCTCACTGGCAAGGCCAATGGCATTTCCAGCAAATAAAACACACGGCTGCAGCCACCAAAGGCCTCTAGAATGAGCCTGAGAGGGCTGTCAATTCATCTGTTTCTCCATCCCTGAACAACCTTTTGATGATGAATTTCAAAGCATTTTAATCCTTTGATGGTCTCACAGTCCTGTCCTATGAGACTCTTAGAAAACATTCTCCTTGCCAGGAATCCCATTACAGTCTTGCCCCACAACCTTATTGGAGGAGCTTGCGGCTTTCGTTTTGATGGTCTCATTTTAATGGGATATGTGTATCAAATGTGATATTTTTCGTCATGTATCTGTCTTCTTTCCTGTGTCTGTGTAGTTTGGACTGACATATGGACTCAAGTATATGGAGTTCAGAGGGCAAGATGATGCTAAGAAAGATTATAGTAGAAGAAAACTAGCATGGGTATTTGACTGAAAAATGGCCCCATAGGTCCACAGTGAGTGTCACTCTTGGAAGGGGTGGCCTTGATGAAGGAAGTGTGTCAATGGGAGGCGGGCTTTGAGGTTTCAGAAGTTCAAGCCAAGCCCAGGGTCTCTCTCCCTCTCTTCCTGCTGCCTGCAGATCCAGATGTAGAGTTCTCAGCTACTCTCCAGTATTATACTCTACCTGCATGCTGCCATGTTTCTCACCGTGATGACAATGGGCTAAACCTCTGAAACTCTAAGCCAGCCCCAATTAATGTTTCCCTTTATAAGAGTTGTTGTGCTCATAGTATCTCTTTATAGCAATAGAAACCATAACAAAGACTGCTGGGAAGAAGGGAAAGAGAAGGCATTGAATAAGCCACAGCCGCTCAAGCCAAATTTGCTTGTGAATAACCAAAGCTGAGAGCACTTTAGAACCATGAAGTCACTAGGAATAGCTGCCCCTAAGTTATCAATCCTGAAAGGCAAAATTACCAAAGAATCTGTTCACCACCTCTCCGTGGTCACTAGCTGAAAGAGCTGGCGGAGAAACTGGAATTCCTTTTCACATTTGCTTCTCATTTGCTGAAAGAAATCACGGGGCTGTGAGAACTGCCATGATGTGGGCTGCCCCTCTGTATGCTGTGAATATGTTTTATTACCATTGATTTATAAAGAAGCTGCTTTGGCCTATGGTAGGGCAGAATATAGCTAGGTGGAAAAACCAAACTAAATACAGGGAGAAAGAAGGCAGAGGCGAGAGAGACGCCAGAAAGTAGGGGAGCAAGATGTGAGGCAATAAGCCATGAGCCTTGAGGTAAAATATAGGCTAGTAGAAATGGGTTAATTTAAGTTTTAAGAGCTAGTTAATAATAAGTCTGAGTTAATAGGCCAAATCGTTTGTAATTAATATTAAGCCTCAGAGTGGTTATTTGGGACCTGGCAGGTGGGAAAGAAAACAATTGCTGCACAGTGTCAAGGACAACAAGGGATGGGGTAGATAAATAATACAGCCCCCAGCTCCCATCCTCAGTCCTATGCCTAAGGTTGCAGGGTTCTCCCCTTGGTCTCTGTATGTTTGGATTTCTCTGCCTGCTACAGAATGGCTGTAGGTGATATGTACACATTCCTGCCCTTTGCAACAACTCTTGGCCAACTCATCATGGGTCACAGTTAGTGATAGAGATGAAGAGTTAGATCTTGCTAGCTGTCCAGTACATGCTTCTGTTTTTCTCTCAAAGTTCTTCAAATCGCTACTGTAATTATCTTCTTTTATTGAGTCCCTACTTCTCCAGGGTTAAATATTTTGAGATACCTTAGTAAGTGGAATAGAGAAGCATCCCTCGATGTACATGCAATGCCTTACTGCTTGTGAACCATGATACATAAAGTTGCTGCTGCTCTGATTCCTCCCACATCAACGATAAGGAAGAAGAGACCCTGGGCCAAGACCTCTGGAAGCTGAAAAGCAAACAAAAACAATAATAATAACAACAATACACAGCAGCAAGGAAATGCACTTTCTCCCAGAGCTTTCTAGAAGGACTAAGCACTGATTTAGTCCAGTGTGACTATGGACTTCTGATCTCCAGAATTCTAAAATAATTCAACTATATCATTTAAAACATAATTTGCATGCCAGAGCTCATCTGTGAGGCTGAAGGGTTGTGATGATCTATTTTAGAAACGACAAGAAAATAACATAGACCGGAGAAAATATAACCAGTTAAAAGTCAGAACACAGGTGGAGCTGTACTTTACTGTCAGACAGGTAGGTTTAGGATAAAGAATATTGCCATGAATCAGAAAGAGATAGCGCATGATAAAGGGGTCACCGATTCAAGAGAATGTGACAATTCTAAAAGGTAAATAGCTACCAAGTAAACTTTTTAAAAAGGGAAATTTTCTAAGTCCATAACTGATAATTACATTTTCAGGTTTCAATTTCTACCTCTCAAGAAATACATAGTTTGAGTTTTACCTATGACTCCTAGTGCATAACTCCCTCTCCAAGACTGGTCAGAGAAACTGAAAGTTCTCTCTCCCAAAGCAAGTCATAGAAACTCTAATAATAATACATACACACAGACAGACAGACAGACAGACAGACAGACACACACACACACACACACACACACACACACACACACCTTTCTGTGTTGGAGCTAACCATAAAGAAAGTCTCTGTGGGGCTGGAGAAACTCTCACTGGTTAAAAGCACTGGCTACTTTTCTAAAGAGCCTGACTCATGGTAGCTCACAGCCATTCATAACAACAGTTTCAGGAAATCCAGTGACATTTTCTGGCCTCTGAAGGCACCAGGCATGCAAGTGGCACACAGAAATGTATGGTCAAACCACAAATACATATAAGATAAAAAAATTAAAAATAAAAATGAACACAAAGTAATTTTTAAAATGATCTCTAACCTACCCTTGTCTGAGAATAAGTCTTAAGACTTCTTCAATCCACGGGGCACTTACCTATACTCTGGAGGGAGCAAAGGTGCACAGAGACCAAGAAACAGATGACTTTTGTGGCCTTCCCTATGGTCTCTCTCAGTATTACATACACAGTGAAATCTTCATGCTGACATTCAAAGGGAAACTCGAATGGGTGCAGAGATCTGAATTGCTGGAGACAGGAAGGTCCCTGTTGGGTAGGATGTATCCAGAGCTCACGGATGTTTCTCCCTCCATCTCTCTTCTCCTCTCCCGTATTTCATTCTGTGCACTTCTTCCTCTGTAGTCCTCTGAATACTCTATAATAAACTAGCAAATGTATTTCTCTGAGTTCAGGACAGTTAATATAGGTCAATAGTAGGTTAGAGGACCCCAATTTGTAGCTGGTGGGTGAGAAACTCAGACTTGAAACTGGCATCTGAAACAGGGCCAGTCCTGGGACTGAGCCCTCAACTGGTGGAATCTGACACTATCTCTAGGTTAAATGGTTTCAAACCTGATAGGTTCCGAGCACACATAGTTTATGGAAACTCCAGCACTGGCTGTGTACTCGTTGACAGAGACAAACGTCCACGCCTTCAGAGTCACAGAAGTAAGGGAGCAGAAGGGACAGGAGTCATTCTTCCCCCTGACACACACCAAGAGCTACTTCCATTAGAAAGCCCTCCAGTCAATGACGTCAGCTTCCATCTCAAGATATTGTAGGAATATGAAACCAAAGAAGTCAAGCAAAGCAGAAGAAATAGTAAATATCAAAACGAAGGCCAACTAGCAGAACAGTAGAAGAGAAAAATATGGGAAACCAGAACTTCTGGCTTGAAAAAGTCAGCAAGACTGATAGCCTCCAACCAGAAAAGCTGGGGGAAATAATGGAGACGACAGATAGATCACTAGTATTAGAAACATAAGACGTCTGTATCTAAATCGACAGATAGTAAAGCAATGGTAAGGATGTGGTATATGCAACTCTACAGCAAGGATTTCAGCAACTTACGTGGGCCAATTCTTTAAACGCAACAAACTAATCAAGCTCATCAGAAGAAGCCAGACCAAAGAAAGAGGGGGTACTGTGTGATTTTATTTCTATAAACTGCTAGAAAATGGAAGCTAAGATGAAGGGAAACCGGTGCCTGCTGCCTGGGGGCGTTAGGGGTGCATAGGCTGGGTCAGGGAAAGGGGACGCGGTTGACTGCAAAGGGGCAAGAGGGAAACTCGGGGAGGAAGTGATGAATATTTTCATTCTGCGGTGATGATTTCACCACAATCAAGTGGTAAATGCATACATCATAAATACATTAAATTGCACCCTTTAAGAATGCGCAGTTTATTTTAATGTCAGTTATACCTCAACAAAACTGTGAGGTTTCCTTTCTAATTCAGGGGGCTGTTCTCTAAACTGTGACTCTGTGTTTAAAGTTTGAATCTGAGGAATGATCCAGCTTAATTAAAAGTGAAACCCACCCCCAAACAAGCTATTCGTATCCTGTCATATGCATTGCTACAAAGCCTTTATTTATTTATTAATTTTTTTCTGGGAGAAGTTGGTTTAGGGCAGAGATGGAGCACTAAGGGGAGGGGAGAGAATTTGGCTGGAGCCACCAAAAGTGCCAACGACACAGACCAACAGCTCCTTTCGCCCACTGTCTCCCCAAGCAATATGCAGACTACAGAGTGAAGAGTACCCATTTTCTTTGCTTCCGGTCTGAGGCATGAGGACTGAGTCCAGCCAGCTTGCCAGCGACTCTGTCCTGGCCAGGCCACACGCTCAGCAAATTCTATCCCAAGTCACTGTATACTGAGCCTTTAAGGACATTGTTTGGTGCCTTACTATAGGCAAGTCAAAGAGCTGCATTGCTTACCAATGGCCTTCAGTGAGGAATTGGTTTGGGTGTCTAATGTTGGCAGTGAAGTGTTTGATGCACGAAGGGAATCGAACTGTTCTAACTCATTTGCAAATGAGCAAATTTTCCTCCCCACAAATTTCCCTCCAACCTAAACTTGGCTCAGGTACGTCCTGCAAACCAGAACCCGGGGTGCTTACAAAACAAGGAGGTCTCATGGGCACTAGAAAAAAAAAAAAAAACCTGAGGCCTGGCCCTGGAGGAGTGTTGTAATTCCTCTAGGAGCCCTGCCTCCTGCCATTACCAAGCCTCCATCCGCTGGAACCCTTGGGGTTTCCTCCCACTGCTGGGGATGCCGCCACTCTCTCAGAAATGCCACCACGGTTGCCCTTGGCAATCCTTTCTTATGCCATGTCCTTTCTCAGGAAGATGAATACAAGCTGTGCATAGCTGAATGTCAATCCCACCCTTGGCAACCAGCAGTCTCATTAAGCAAAGACTAAAAGGACTCTGAGGGGAAATAAATTTGACCGAATCTGGAGTTCAGGGAAGAACCAAGAAAGGGGAAGAGACATCTTGGCATATGGGGGCCGCTTTCAGGCAATCCTCCTTACTTCTGAAGCCCAGCATCTTTATTTTCTGGTGTGAAGACCATTTAAACTCTATCTCTCGGTTTATTTCATCAGTAAAACCTGTGATTTGGGATCAGGAGAAGAAAGAATTGGTAAAGACAAAGGTTTCTGTACCTCTCATAGAACTTGAGTCTGTCAAGAATGACCTGGGCTTTTCTTGTCTTGACCTGCCATCAATTCATAGTGAATCCTTAATATAAGTCAGTCTCTCTCACAGAGTCCATTTTTGGACTCTGGGATTTAATCTTGAAATTTCTGTGCTGACAGATTTAGTAACACTATTCTCTGATTGCTCTGAAACTCTGGACTACCAGGAAATCAGTCAGAATCTGGCAGAAATAGACATTGTCCGTGAAGTACAGCCACACCACTTCAGTGATATGTCCTACCTCCTGCAACATGCCTGGGACAGTCTAGCCAGAGAGCCATCCAATCTGTGCTACAGAGAGCCACATCTGCAAGGGCATCAGAGATGATTAAATGAGATTAATTCAGAAACATTGACTAAGAAAAGGTCCTGTTGGCCATGTTCCAAGAAAACTCTTTTCCATGTACTGTGATCAGGCTGCCTTTGAAATTTCAGAGTCTTAGCAGGGGGGAAAAATCCAATTTTGAATGTTTTATACAGCACTCAGTACTTTGCCCTAAATAGATTATCGTAGCGTTCATCACAGCCCAACTTTATCTGGTATTAATTATTTGTAATAACAGAAGCCAAATATCATAAAGCAAGACATCGCTTATCCGCTGTCACAGAGGTCAATCCATCACCTTCTTAACTACACTGAAGAACCAACTCCAGCTTGGTTGGAATTGAGAAGGTCTTTCTTTTGTGTGTGTGGTGGGTGTGGCTGTGATCACCCAGGCCTGCATCTGTGGAGGTCAGAGGTCAATGTCAGATGTCTTCCTTTATTACGCTCCATCTTATTTTTCAAAATAGGCTACTGACTGATTGGAGCTGTCTGTTGCCTCTAAATTAGCTGATCAGCGAGCCCCCCGGCTCCTCTTGTCCCCTTCCTCCCCTCCAGTGTTGGGGTTACAGACACTGCTGCGCCCAGATTTTACATGGGTTCCACAGATTGGAACACAGCTCCCCGAAACTGTGAAACAAAGCCACTTCCCAGCCTCATGCAATGTCTTTTGTTGAGGACATCACTGCCACCTGTGTTAAATAAACTCTGTGAGTGGCACACAAGTTAACCGAGTGCCATCACCTTGGACATCTGTCATCTCAGAATTCTGTCTAAACTCTCCAGGTTCTGCATATTGGGATGGTGCTATCTTTAGAAGATTCTATACTTTGTGTTACACATTTGCAAGTTCCCCAAACACCTAACCTAATGCACCCAGGGTTCCTCACCATCTGCCATTTTCTAAAACAATCCAGCCATTTTTATCTGTCTTCACTGAAGGAGTGAGCTTCCTAAGGATAAGGAGCTTGCATTGCTCGTTAGTGTTAGTGCTGTGTTCAAAGTGCTGACCTTAGCACATAGCAGGGACTCCATGAGTAAGCAAATGGACAAAAGAACTGGAAATGAGAGAAGTGTATTTTACTTTACGTTTTGCTGTTATAAAACACAGCAAAAGCAACTTAAGAATTTACTTTGGCTCACAGTTTTGGGTGCTGATGATTGTGGCAGAGAGACCATAGCAGCAGGAACATGAGGCAGCTGGTTACATTCATCTGCAATTACAAAGCAAAGAACATTGAATTCTACTGTTTTGCTCTGGTCCCCAGTTCATAGAATTACACCACCCGCATTAATCTAAAGAATTCCTCACAGACACACCCAGAGGTTTGTTTCCATGGTAATTCTAAATGCCATGAAGTTGGCAATCAAGATTGTCACAAGAATCATCTGATACAAAATTAAAGCAGATACCCTTAAATAGTTCATATAGATATTATTAAATTCTATTTTGTGGTTTAGAATTTAGAAACTGGCTAAGTTAAAATTCAGGTCATTGACTAAGGAATAATGTAATCTTCAACATTCACTAAGTCTCAATCTCCTTGTCAATCACATAACCATGCTAATACCACTTTACTAGGAATTTTTATTGATTTTTAATATTTGTGAAAGGTGCTTGGCATGGTGACTTTCCATATTTACATGGTGTTTTTACATAGATACCTATTTTTGTTACCAGTCCCCCTTTTACAGATTGGGAAAACTGAAGGACATGTTATTCAAAAGACAGCATTTTCCTGGAGGTAAAGTATGTTGCAAAAGAAACTGAAAACCCATGACTACAATGACTACCATCCCCTGTGACCTGCCACATGAGCCCTGTATGGGATCTGTTGCGGGAAGATAGTGAACCATCATCCCCCCACTGCACAGCTGACTAGCAGTGAAAGTTTCTCAAATACACTGCAAGATGACGTTTCCCGCAAAGACCCACTGAACTGCCGCTGATCCATTCTTCCTGGGCTTCATGGTGCACCAGCTCCTTATATCACAGTCACTGCCACTCCTTAAAGCCAACCAGGTTATGCTCTGCAGTTAACTGGCTCCATTGAATGCATTTCGCCCTGGGAGAAGTGCTTAGCACCTGGGTGACCATAAATACAAAATGGTGGCATTTTTAACTCCTCATTTAACAAGTGAGTGTGGTTTAGAGAATGCATTTGAAAAACCTACAGCTTACCCCCAGATAAAACTATGACTACAGGAAGGGTACTTTCCAAAGTACTGGGAAATATTGAAGCAAAGGACATTTTAACCATATGGTGCTTACAATCAAAGCAAACAGCTTAAACACCACCATTAAAGCACAAGACTTTTCAGAACAAAGTGTCTATAAAATTTTGACCTGAAAATGAATGACACATTCTGCCTGGTCTTTGTATTGTGAGTAAAATAAAATGTTTGTGAGTAATATAACTAAATGCAAGCAAGAGATTACATTTATTCCATGACTTGATATAACAGAGACACACAACCACCAAAAAAATGTAGACAGAAGAGGTAATTTTATAAAAATATAATAATGAGACTTTATGGGTAGAATAGCATTCAATTAGAATAAGCAAAACAGTAAGCAGAGTGAGCTATGAAAATTAACAGGAAATAGCATTAGTAGAAATATATGAACTGTTTTCCTTTGACAAGAGAAATAATAAAACGTATAAGTTAGAATGAAGAGGGTTTATATAATATGCAAAGCTGAATATCTATACTCACAAAGAGATATTATTTTTATTTCTTATAGAAACTCATCACTATTTTCTGAGGCCATCAAACACTTATAAAGACTGATGATTTATATTATGCAACAAAAATTTATCATAAATTCTAACTGTTGATACCACAGAGGAAATATTCAAAACAAAACTATATAGCTAGCTTCCTGATTTATTTTATTAAGCTAGTAAAACCTAGTAGCAATCATTGACAAATATATCATAAATATACTTAAAATGTATATGTAAAATTCAAAAAATATAATATTAGAAGTATAAGACTTAGGAGTATAGTGGTGAACAACTAGCTTTATCCCTGGAATACAAGGCAGATATTAAACCAATTTCTCTTCATAACATAAATTAAAAATAGAAAACACTATTATCTGCTATTAGATGCTAAAAACTCATTTGATAATATTCAATAATAATTTTTATAAGCCAGAAGTGGAGAAAACTGTATGTTGCTAATAACCACAAAAACAAATGGTGGTATGCTTATAATGCAAAGAAAAATTTGCAGTATAGATTTTTGTCATTTAACACTCACAAATTATTATCTCAAACTTATAATGTGGAACAAAAGCACACACAGAGAGAGAGGTTAGACACCTATACCTGGGAAGTAGAATCCAAACACAAAATTATAGTCACTCTTCCCTTGTACACTCACACATGATTTCCTACATGATCTATAAGGACAAATGAATTAAAAATTATTATAAGTATATGTTATACATAGACTTATGTACACAATACACGCTATGTACTATGAGTACACAGTGTAGGGTAATGTAACTTCTAACAATAACAATATAAAGACTGGGGGCATAAAACAGTGTTTCATGATGGCGCTGAAGTTAAGTTGTCACCAACTCATTAACTGGTACCAATCTGAGGTTCAAGAAGCAGTCACCACATTATTCATAAAAGAGTTTTTATTTAAAAAAAATAAGGAAAAGAAATAAGACAATCAAAATTGCTTTCCATAACAGTCAAGTAAACACAAAGGAAGATAGTAACAAAGAAAATGAAGGAGAAAAAAAATGAAGATATAGAAAGAAAACTTAAAATAGCAGCTCTAAGCCTTTTCTAATCTATAGTTAGATTAAATTTAAATGGATGAAAACCTCTCAACAAAAGGAAGGGTTGACTACTGGGGTAAATCTCGGAACATTTGCCTAGCACAGACACAGCCCTGGTTCTATCTCAGAAGTGTAGAGGGGAAAGGGACAGAAAGGAGCAGAAACAAAATAGCATGATTCAACTATTTGCTGTCTACAAGAGGCACACTTCAGATTGAGAGAAGGGAGGGAGAGAGAGAGAGAGAGAGAGAGAGAGAGAGAGAGAGAATGGAAACCAGTGTTCTATGAAAGCAATGCCCCAAAGGAGCATCCATGAAAAGCTAAGAGAAAACCCTAGACACAGAAGTGGATTTTCTTGTAATTGTGTGTGCACTATAGAGGTACCTGATAAAAGCATAAGGGCAAAGCAACATGAAATGGGAAATAATTTGTAGCATTAACAGGTATAGTTAACACAACACTTTTTCAATTAAATATCCCAGGTGCAGAAAGAAATGAAATGCATTTGTCTACTAGCGGTAGTACAGAGTCGTATCTTGAGATAAAAGAAAAGATAACACGGAGGCAAAAGGAAAGAAATTAAGTGAATGGTGATAAGATAGCACACTACCTTTGAATGGCTGTGACAAAATAGGAGGAGAGGTTTACTTTGGCCCAAGGGTCAGAGATTTCAGTCTATGGTCATTTGGCTCTGTGACATTGTACATCATGTGTGTTCACATCCTGGAGTAACCAACGAGTCAAGGAATTGGAAAGGAGGCAGATTTTTAAAGAAATCCTTAATGCTTTCAAATTCTTTGTCTTTCATTAAGTGATGGAAAATCCCCAAGCAGTGTGAAACACATCCAAGCCCTTCTATTCCATTGCAAACTCAAAAGAAGCCGGCACAGGACCGTTTATGGCTGATCCGCAGCTTACACATGAACTGAGAAACATTAGGAGCGGTTTGCGTGTTCCTATCTTAGACGTACCTCCTGGATTTGGGCAACACAGGGGAGCTCTTAGCTGACTGCAAACTTAAACCAATAATAACAGAATGTGGTTAGTTATTTCTTCCTCAGTTTGCCCAAAAGGCAGACGTGGGGTATAATGTGCACACGCTTGTTTTTTTTTTATGTCCACAGCTATGTGCCATCTTGGCTCCACATTAATCCCCAATAAAAGCCACAATAAAAAACTCAAGCCAACATATTCTCTCCAGTCTGCCCCCTGTATTTAATTTCCTCATTCTCCCTTCATTAAAAACTTCCTGGTTTGCTCAGCTTGCCCACCTTGGAAGGTGTAGTAATATGAGC
>NC_022021.1:29228434-29230851 GCF_000317375.1 Microtus ochrogaster | reverse complement strand
TCAACACCTTTTAAGTGTTTCGTGGCAGGACCTCTTAATGACTGGATATGACTTCATAGGAGCAGAGGCAAGAGGATCCTGAAAGCGAGCAGGTATCCTGCTCAGTGAGAGAAGAGAAACGAGAACAGTGGATTTAGAGATTTAGCTCTGTAAGGTGAGAAAGTTCTAGATAGCTTTTCAATAATGGGCACTCGATAAATTGTACTGTATCATCCATTTTAATTGCTGAGTTGATAAATGTTATTCATGTCTCGTTTACAATAAGAATCATCTGAAAATATGAGTCTGTTTCTCAACTCTCAATTCTAGTTTTTTTAACTAAAAAATAGACTTAATTCAATATATATTGAGTTATCTTTGCCTTTACAGTGCTTAGGTATGTCTGAAACAGACACACACCAACCACTGCCTTATCTGGGCAGGAGACGCTCCAAGGCCTCAAAGTGAGACCAGGGGTAGCACCGAGCCCAATACTCCCAGGTGTTTTCCATGCTTAACATACCGAAGATAAAGGTTCCTTGGTAAGTACAATATACAATAAACAACAATAATGGTAACTGAATAATCGTAACTATATAGCTATAAAAATGACTTCATTACACTACTCAGGATGTAGTAAAACGTATGAGTTGCTTGTTTCTGGAATTTTCCACTTCCTATTTTTGGACTCTGGTTGACCACAGGTGACTGTGAGGCTGTGGAAGAGAGAGCCACAGACAGGGTCAGGAGTCTGGGAGTGCTACTGTGTAAGGCTAAGGGAAATTGAAGCTCCCACTGTACCTAGGGAAAAGTGGTCACAGTGAGATCCCTGAAAGAGTGGCTGATTGTCCGGAAGAATGAATGAAGGCTTCGCCGAGGAGGTGACTTTGACTTATACCTGGATGAATAGCGATTACGATTATGTTAAGGGAAGGTTTGCAGAAAGAGGGGAGGGCTTCATGGAAAGGAACACACGGATGGTGTAAGACACGGGACACACGATTACCGCTAGGTGCTAAGCTCTGGTTCACTCGCAGGATCAGTGGGTTCAACTCAGTTCTGCCAAAGGGCACAGGACTCATCGGCAGCCTGTGCTCTTCAAGCCTGAAGTGATCGTTGATCCGTGAAAAGTGCAGATTATGGTTCAATGGGTCCTGGATAAGACTCTACCTTCAATGGAGCTCCTGCGAGGGGCCAATGAGGACACTTTGAGGAACAAAGTTGGAAGCCAGCGGGAGCCACGAAGAAGGTCAATGCACCTGTGATTCGACCTGCTTAAGAAGATCAGCCAGCTCTGAGTGCCAGGCAAGCAAAGGGAAGGAATCTTAAAGGTAATATCAAGCAGATAGCCTCAAGAGCTGAGAGAATTCTCCAGTAGCAATCAGTTGCAGAAATAAAGGGTGGACTTAGGCGTTGTCCGGTGCTAGCTGCCCTCCCCCAAGGTATCCCAGCCACGTGGCCTGAGGAGCATGTGCTGTGTGACTGCTGGTCCCTTCCCTTTGAGCAGCTCAGGGGCTCCGACTCTGCAGAACCACTCTCTGATTTAATCTACAAAGACAAGAGTGGCCAGGCATCTTCTCCTTCTACCCCTTTGAAACTGATAATAACCAGTAATCTAGAATTTCTACTGAAGAGCTTCAGCTTGCAACACAACAGATAACGAGAGACTGGGAAAGTCAGAGTTTCGTAACATCCTTAGCATTTCCTGCTCTGCGCTGGCACACCTGCCTGCCTGTCTGGGAGGGTTATCTGTTCCTCTCGGCTGCCCTCACCCTGCAGCTTCTCCTTAGGGCAGAGACTCTCAACATGTGGGTCCTGACTACTCTGGGGTCCAATGGCCCTTTCACAGGGTCGCCTAAGACTATAGGAAAACAGACTTTTATGTTACAGTTCATGACAGCAACAAAATTACAATTATGAAGTAGCAACGAAAATGTTTTATGGTTGGGGGTCAGCACAACATGAGGAACTGTATTAAAGGGTCACAGCACTGGGAAGGTTGAGAACCACTCAGTTGCCTTAGGGCCCCTCCAGAACTTGCATGTAAAGTGCCAGTAACCCTAAGCTACCATGCCATTTCTTTCTTTTTTTAATTTATTTTTATTTGATGTACATTGGTGTTTTGTTTTCATATATTTCTATTCACAGTTGTGAGCTGTCATGTGGATGCTGGGAATTGAATCCAGGTCCTTTAGAAGAATATCCAGTGCTCTTAACTGCTGAACCATCTCTCTAGTCCCCTACCATGCCATATCTAAAATGATTTATTTTCCAAAAATTGTAAGATTCATGCTATATTGCTAAATATATATCAGAATATAATATTTAAGTACTTATATTAATTAACTTAATCTAATATTATAATTATTCTAGTCTAATATATATCAGGAAATATAAGGCAAAGAAAGCAAAGTTATATTTCAACCTCCAATAATCAA
>NC_022021.1:29216349-29227631 GCF_000317375.1 Microtus ochrogaster | reverse complement strand
ACATGCAGGCACACACAGACATGCAGGCACACACAGACATGCATGTGTGCACACATGCACGCACAAAGACATGCATGCACACACACAGAACAAATAGCTTTCCCTTTGAAAATCACTGGTTATGAAACTAAACGAGCTGCTAAATTCTTAGAATAATATGTAATATGTTCTCCTTCCTACATTTTTTCTACATTTCAAATCAAATAAAATGTCATGAAACTAGGTTTAGAAAAAATGGGCTTTGACTGTTACACAGTATTCTGTCACACTGATCCATCACAGTTAAATCAATTCATCTTTCTTAAGAAACCCATTCTCTTAAGCAATTTTTGCTGATGTGATTGACACTCTTCTAGCTTCAGCATCACGCATTGATGGAGAGTCCATCTCAGTGGTGTCACACATAAAGACACCATGGACCGGTAAGGAATGGGGAATAGTTTCCACAGAAGCAAAGCTGTAAGGAAAGAACTCACGTGCCTGATGAAGGCATGAGCCTCAGGGGTGAGAGGTCACAGATGGCTAGGGTGGATGAATGCTGTGGAAGAGAGGGTCACACAAGCCCCGAGGAAAGCATCGCAGCTGTGAAGAGAAAGTGCAAAGGCCCTGTGGTAGGGAGGAGCCTGGGGAGGAAGCCCCTGCGAACAAACAGAGAGAGCAGCGGAGAACATAGAGGCCACGTGGAGAGACTGTTATTTTAGGCACTACAGACCATAGTAAGGAACTGGTGGTGACTGTTAGCATCATAGGAATCCATCCGGAAGGGACTCGATCACACTTACTGTGTATAGGGTAACTTCGCTCCTCGTCCTTAACAGCCCAGTCACGTGTCAAGGAAAACTGGGAAGTAGGTTTGTAATTGTAGACTATGGAAAACGTTTTTAAGAAGGGAAGACCCAGAAGTGATAAAGGAGACGATTTCTAACACCTGTTAATCACGTCAGTGGCTTGGTGCCTGCGTGGTAGCACGTGCCTGCAATCCCTGCACTAAGGGTGGAGTCAGGAAGATCCGATGTTTTCAAATCTTCATTAACTATGGGATGGGTTTGAGACCAGCCTGGGATCCATGAAATTCTCTCTCAAGAAAAAAAGAGAGCACAGAATGAAAGAAGGAAGCAGGGAATGGAGGAAAGGGGGAGGAAAAAAGAAGAAACAAAAAGGGGGAAACCTTACAAAAGAGGAAAAAGGCTAACACGTACTCTGTGGACAGTTTTGCAGAGTACAGGTGGTGATTCTGCTTTTCTATGTATTTTCACTTAACTATAAAGATATCAGTGGCTTCTGAGCGGGAGGAAAAGGAAAAGAAAATACAGTCCTGTACCACTTTTTGATAGGGCTCCGTTCAGAGAATTGCATCATTGGGTAATTTTTGTCACCAAGCCAACATTATCCAGTGTACTTACACAAACCCAGGTAGTCCAGCATTCTACACCACGAGGCTATAGAGAGTAGCCAGTGGTCCTAGGCTATAAGCCTGTGTGGTGTGTTACAGTAGCAAACACTAATGGAAAACTAAAATGCAATGCTAACAATAAAATATTTACACAGCCAAATATCTGACCTAGAGAAAATATAGTAAAAATAACAGGCAATATGAATGTTCCAGTCCCATATGAATCATATGGGGCCACCACTATATATGTGGAGCATGGTTGACAGAAATACTGTCAGACATTACACAAGAGTAAAGACAAAAACAGGAGGGAAATGAAAACAAAAGCCAGCAAATTGGAAAGAAAAACCACCAGCCCAACATCTAACGGATCTAATTTTGCTGCCATATAGAGTTGCTATCAACCAACCTAAATGAAAAATTAAAAAAAAAAAGAAAATTACTACACAGATCATAGGAAAATAAAAATCAATACCCCACAAACAAACACAAATATGTTCAACCTCAATTATAATTCAAAAATACAAATATATTGACAAAAACTGTAAAATAATATGAAAAACTTGTAAAAGAATATGAATGTACTTTTAAAGGAGTGGATTTTTCTGTTTGGAATTCCTATTGGTTTTCTTTTTCTTGTTTCTGGAGGGCCGCTTTTGTTTGTCTTTGCCCTGGGGTCTCACAGTCTAGCTCAGACTGTCCTTAAGCTTGTGACCCTCCTTCTACCTCACAAGCTCTGGATTGTACAAATCTCCACGTCCTGCTGGCTTTCTTCACTGTCTTGTTTTCACACTCAATATAAACCAGACCTCAGAAAGATCACCTTTTGCCTGTTTTGTCTCTTTTAACCTGAAACTGTTTCCCAATCATTGAATGCATGGCTTTCTGGAATCTCATGGTATATAGTTAGTGCTTGGCATAAAATTGCCTATCATGTGTTATTTCTAAGCTTGACAACCTATCACCTTAAAACACTCATAAGTAAAGAAACCCAGTGTACACTCAAGCATCAAGTTCTAAGGACTCAGACACCGTGTGGCCTCAGGTAGTGTTCTTACCAGGAAAGCGGAAGTGAACATTTACACAGTGGGCAAGGTTCTTGGCGCACTGAACAAGAGCTGGGAGACCCACACTCCTGCCGGCAAACCAGCTGCCACTCATCGCCTGAATAAGACTCTCATGCTCTTCCAGGTTGTGTATCTCTGTCTCTCTTGTGAAATTCTTTAATAACTATGCCAAAATACGAACTGCAATTCTCGACATCTCTATCATTCTCAAGATCAATTTTTCCCTTGCTCTCCTTGTCCACTGTGCCCCTCTCTGCTCCTTCAACATTACAATATTGCGTGCAGGAAGATCCTTGGGTCCCATGAAAGGGGATTCTTCTCCTCAAAGGGACCATCACCAGTTTGTCGCTGATGAACACATGGCCCTTTGTCTTGTGAAGCAGAAGCAGAATGAGACATATAACTGCTAGCGATGTCGAAGAGAATAGTGGGTTTTCTAAAAGGCTCTGAAGCAATAAACTGGCATGCAGAAGAGGATTGTCGCTCGGTGGTCCAGGGCTGTGTGGAAATAAACTAACATGGTAAGATTTCCAGACGCTGAGGTTCTCACTGCCAGACCAGTCACTACGTTTAGCGTCCCACAGGGATGATCTCGAGCTCTGTGCAGTCAGAGGATGGTTTCCCGCTGTGTTCAGCACTCTGTGCCAATCTTACATCAGAACTGGAGTTCTATCAAAGTTGTCTTTCCGTAGCAGTACCTCACCTCGCTGTCTCCTGTTTACTCCTGCTCCGTGCTGGAATAGGTATGAGATGACCACACTTGCTGAGCCGTGTCCCAAATCAGACTTCTAGAGTGTGTCCCATGGCTGTCCCCCGACATAGCCCTGGGAGGTCTAATGTCTGACGTTTCTTCCCTGGAAGGACTATGTAAGACTAACACATCACTCACCCATCAATCCATTCATTCATTTACTTGTTCATTCCTTTGTTTATTCAATGAGCAAGTCTTCTAAAACAATGGAACAGTGTTCTGTTCGCTATGCCAGATATTCAGATATTGTAGAGTTTAAAACCAAATGTTGCACATGGCTGTTGTACACTGAGCTTCCAAAATGTCCTGACAGCATAAAATAGGAACTAGTTTACACTGATGAGCTCAGAGCTAACATTGCATAAAGAAAAGA
This sequence comes from Microtus ochrogaster, assembly GCF_000317375.1. Taxonomy (NCBI): domain Eukaryota; kingdom Metazoa; phylum Chordata; class Mammalia; order Rodentia; family Cricetidae; genus Microtus; species Microtus ochrogaster. The sequence goes on along the minus strand of NC_022021.1, from coordinate 29,224,047 downwards.
AAACTGCACTTCAGAGATGAATTTTTGCCAGAAAACCATCGTAGTCCTGCTAAAGGCAAGAATCAGAAGCTCTCTGGGGGAGGAGCTGTCTCTGGCCAGGGAAGCCTGTTCTGCAAGGATGACCCTGGCTGTGCACAGCCTCCCTTCCTGAGGCCACAGTGAAACACCTGCCTCCTTCCCTCCCTGCTTCGCCTCATTGCTCCTCAGACTGAGGCTTCACAGGCTGTTTGGATGCTGGAGGAAGATAGGAGGACAGTAATTAGGGTATTTGAATTTCTACCATAATTGTTTGAGCCACACAGGAGGAAAAAAGGTACTGGAACACAGGATTTCTCTTCTGTGAGGTTTAGGAATTGACCACTGGGTCTCACTTTCAAAAATGAAAGATAAATAATAAATAAATAATAATAAATAAATGCTGGGCTCGGTGAATGCTTGCAGTTCCAGCTATTAGAAAGGTTGAGGCAAGAGGATTGTTTGAACCTAAGAGTTTGAGGCTAATAGGAGCAAGAGAAAGGAAGAAAGAAAGAAAGAAAGAAAGAAAGAAAGAAAGAAAGAAAGAAAGGAAGGAAGGAAGGAAGGAAGGAAGAAAGAAAGAGAGAGAAAGAAAGACAGGAAGAAAGACAGGAAGAAAGACAGGAAGAAAGACAGGAAGAAAGAGAGGAAGAAGGAAAGAGACAATCAATTAAACAAGAGCATACAGAGTCCACACTGAGCAGTCTTGAGTTTGAGAAGATGCTACGATGTGTGTAAGTTTGCATGAGATAAATATTATGGTCACTGTTAGGAACAAGTCCATGAGTTAGTTTAGGAAACTCTGAACCCGCATTTTTTTTTCTTCTTACAGTTGCAGATTTTATGCCAGCAAAGTAAAAAGCCACACTTTGCGCATCCAAGCCACACTTTGTGCATCCCTGCGCCTCTCCAACCTCCCGCGTTGAATTTGTTTGTGAAAAGATTATACTCCACTGTATTCCCTGAAGAGCTCATGACAATAACCAGGGCAATGAGCTAAATTATTTTAGGATGAAAAAAAGAATCTGGAAAAACATTGAGCAAAAAAGCTGGAGGTTTCTTCTGTTCTGAAGTGAGAGGCATTTCAAAACATGGCCTCTCTGCTCCCTCGACAGGCCAGAGCTCAAGCTATCGGGTCCCAAACCAACACCCCAGGAACAGTAACATGAGGTCACAGCTCACCATGTGAATGGAATCGAGCCAAGAAAACTCTTTGAAGGTATCCCTTCTGGCGACTGCACAGATTGTCCCCTGCAGTTGAAGCAAACACAGATAAAAAGCTCTCGGGAAAAGCCACTGCACATGGAGCAGGAATGATAAACTCACTCGGGCTGTGGGCCATGTTTCCCTAACTCGTGCCTACAGTTACTCTAAACTCCAGACCCTCCAAAAATGAAGGGACTCATGGGTATCCAGTGAGGATGCGTATAATGAAAAGCATTCAAAAGCTTCTTCTTCTTGCTTCGTAAGGATCCAGAAACGGGAAATGTAAACATAATCAGACTCAGTGCCCTCCACTCAGCCAGAATATTCTTCCTACAAATGCACTTTAACCACCTACTGCCCAGAAGCCTACAGTGCCCCCCACATTAGGAAGAAGGGATTTTCCTGCTTTACCAAGCGCCTGAGGTATGTACCACCTGTGCCTGAGTCCTGACGACCTGCTCTACTAAGTAGATCTGCTCACCTCTGCTTACACGACGGTGAGCTGGACCCTTACCTCCTCCATGGTGCCCTCTCTCCCTCACTTTTCGCTCAATTCTCCATGGATGTCTGCTTCAGAGAGCTGGAAAACTCAGAGTCCCCAGCAATATGATTTGCGATGCTAATGGCTTAGAGATGTTCCACCCTCCAGAGTAATAAGTGAAGGGCATTTACTGCCAACTTCCTCGCGTGTGTCCAGTCTCTTATCCTCTCCTTGACTATGGGGGGGCATGAGGATCTTTAAAGAGTACTTGGGCTACATAAGAATCCCCCGCTGACTGCTAGAAGCAGGCTCTGTGCATTGTCTCCCATGATCAACCTCCCAGCCTCCTGTAGAGTCCTGTCCATTGATAAAATGCCTTCAATCTAGCCTTTTTCCATAGGCTGTCTCCCTCACTTGTATCCACTCATGGAATCCTTCACGCTTCAAGTTGTGTTGTCATCTTCTGCTGTCCAGGTCACATCCTCGCCTTCTTTTCCTCCATTCCCGGGAATGTCTCCCCAGTGTAGCTCCTTTCTCCTCTTTCTCTTCCCCCAACTCTTACCTCGTATGAAGCACTCTCTAGTTCCCAACCTGTCTCATTCTTCCTTCTGTTCAGAACTTAACAATTGTATCTAGTTGGTTGTGATACCTGTATGGCTCTCAGCCCCGGAAAGAAAAACCTGCCATAATCTTTATTTCCTACTTCCTAGTCTTTTGCTGATCTCACTGTGGGTGCCCCATTAACATTGGACGTTGAATGTGAGGGACAGAGGGGTTCTTGGAGTTGACTCAGGCACTGCTCTGTCTCACATCTGGCCTTGACCAATCATTTTCTGACCTCTCTGTCCTATTTTATTGACTTACCTTCCATCTGATTGGTAACCAAGATCAGGGGAGTCAAAATATTAAAATGTCTCTTGGGTGTGTCTCCTCCTATAGATATCCATGGCCCCTAATTTCAGGTCCAAAGAATTTCCCACCTATTCTACTTCAGTCCCTTCCTGCCAGATTCTCAGCTCACAGCTCATCCTCTGTACTGTCATTAATAAAGCTGTCAAAGACAGAACCCTCACCGTGCCACTTTAAGACTCCCATAGCTCCCTGTAATCCAGACTGAAGACTGGAACCCTTACAATGTCATTCAAATGCTTTACAGTTTAACTCATCCTCACCTTTCAGTTTTGAGATTTTAAATGTATCTTCCAATGTAGAAAACTTCCTTGGGCCTTCCCAGTGCGAGCTCCCTCCACGTGATCTGCAGCACTGTGTGAGCTCCCTGGTCTCAGCATGGTCATCTGCAAATACGTCTTTGCCACCAGACTGCGCACTCCTCATTTAGTCAAACAAAACTTGTACACGAAGATTTTAACTGACAGTTTCCCACTACCTCCTCATCGAAGGAGATGGCGTAAGAGTGGAGCAGAAAGTGGGGGAAAGCAATGATAGGAATGGAACAGGAAGAAGAGGTTATCTAAGACACGGGGAGGGTAAGATTAACAGGCCCCTGTAGACAAAGGAGGAAGAGGAGATGAAGAAAGAAAAATACAAAAATCCCCAGTGTATGTCTGACCACATGATCCTCAGAGGGACCAAGGAATTGAACCCTTAGATGAGTCATATTTTGGTACAGACAGCCTGTCTTCCCATTGAGACCTTTGGTACACAATTGTCTGGACATGCTTTTGCCTGGTGTATATGTACTAATCCTAAAGAACAGAGATCTCATTGTGAATTGTCTTGACCCTGTACCAACAGTTGACTGCCATGAAAGAACTTTGGAGAACTGTTTTTAGGGTTCTTAATTCTTATTACTGAAATCGCCATAACCAGATTAACACTTCAAAACCAGAACATTGGCCAAACAGTAAAAACAGATTACAAAAACAATAACTCTTGGCCAACTTGAACAGTTAAAATTCACCACAAGAGTTTGGTTCTTTGTATGCCTTACGCTACACAACTGTTCATGGCGCTCATCTCAACATCTAACCAAGGTCAAGTTGAATAAAAATGTGACCCATAGACAAGGGTAACTCTCACTCCTCATCAAAGAAGCATCTTTTTGTAGAAGCATCAGGAGACCATTACAGAAAGTCACAACAATTCCAAACACAGAAGCCAACTGACTGTGGGATGCCTATCCCCAAATGCTACACCTATAACACAACTCCTGTGCCCTACAGCTCAGGGAACGTGGCAGAAGAGAGAGTGTAAAGATTGTAATAGCCAGAGGACCAGAAAGTTCACTATGAGACTGTGCCTTCTAGCTATGACAAGGAAGCCACACCCATGAAATCTCAACAACATGACTGTCTAAATAAGACCTGAACCATCCCAACGATAGTTGACATCCCAGTGTAGATGGGAGTAAGATCATGGGGTCCCACCCCCAGGTAAAGAGGTATAGGCAATTAACAATTATTTAAATGGAGATAGAATTGATTGTCCCAGGGATGAACCCCCTAATTGGTTATCAAATGCCAAGTGGTCAGCCTAAACATATACACATTGAGGCAACATTGAACAGACTCAGAAGATGGTATTTATAATTTCTTCATTTATATGCATATGAACAACAATGATTAAAGAAGAGGAGGCCAAGAATTTTGGAAGGAGTAGGGCACAGGGACATGGGAGGAATACAACAGAGGGGTAGAGGGGTGATGTAATTATATTTTAATTAAAAATTTTTAAATGTGACAACCTAAAATTCTGCCTTCTTAGGAATCAGTCTTGTACAAAAGAGATATATTTTATCTGCTTAGTAAGCCTATTATTCTTGACCAAACTTTCTGCCCTAAAAGCACTCATCTCTATCAAGAACATGATATAGTGTTGGGAGCAGTGAGACCCCAGATCCTGAATTTCTTGTAATCCCCTGATCTGAGTGCCTACAGCTGCTCTGAGCACGAGACCGTCAGGAGTTCCTGATGGCAGGAGAGTGGTTTCTGGTGGGTTTGGCTGGGGCGTGGATATCTCTATATAATCTGCCCCTGAACACAATAAAGGGGGCATTGTTGGGGAATTCAAGGATGACCCGTGTCGCTATCTCTCTGTCTGTGTATTTTAACCTCCGCGGCCCCTTGCCCGAAGCTCGGTAACTGGGTGCCAGCGCACAGAGCGCAGACACGGGGGCGCGGTGCGCAGCAATATAGATTATCTCTCTAACGATAACAGCAACAGAATATAATGTAGATTATCGTTCTAACAACACCAGCAACATGGCTACCTATAATAGTCATTATATCTGTTAGCAGTTTTGTGACTGACACATCCCTTTCTACCTATGTGTAGAAAAACAAGAATGAATATTTTTGATATTAAAATTAAATATCAGTGCTCTCAATTCTTCTGTTATGAAAATGTATTGCCTCCTCTTTTAGGCCATCTTCTCATTCCATAATAATAGAGAAACAACCCAAAAGGCCGATTCTATCCCAAAAAACTACTCTTGCAGTGGAAGAAAGCTGCCGTCTCCAAGGAACTCATCCACCGTGTGCTGCAGTTACTGATGACTTGAGGCATGTGGAGAACAGATCTGAGTGGGATTCAGTCCTCACTGCTGGAAGAATGCCTGCTCCAGACAATCCATCCACTGAAAAGGAGGCTTCGTTACTATCTGCACTATGGCCCTGGTCTGGCAGGAGTCTTTTAAACTAGAGTATTGGAAAGTAGAGAAAGGGGCTAAGTCAACCACATTCACTATACGATGTGACCTCATTTTCCAGGTCCCTGGCTCCTCTGGAAGCTCACACGCCAGTGTAAGCTAGAAGTGTATCCCCAGGGCCAAGAAGGTGTGTTGAGGCTGAATCTGCCGCCTCGGCCAGACACTATGCACTTGGTAACTTAGGGTTATCTGGTCTTGGCTCTTTTCTCACGCAGGAAATTTGCCTCTTTGCCAGCTGACTCTGAGTCCAATCCAAAAGTTCAACAAATCCCCAAAAGGACAAATTCAAAGAAAACCCGACTCAACATGTCATAATCAAGCAGAATAAAACCAAAGATAAAAAGGAAATCTTGAAAAGAAAACCAAGCAAAAAACTTCAGATTGTTAAAAGTGAGATGATGCAAATGTTCTGAGACACCCAGCAGGAGTGACGTCAGTAGCGAGTTTACACAAACATGGAAATGCCAGGCACCGAAATAAGGCAAGGACAAAACTAAACAATAGAGTGACAGCTGATTAAAAGCGTAGTGGCACATGCCATTAATCCCAGCACTGGGAAGCAGAGGCAGAGACAGGCGGATCTCCTGGGTTAGAGGCCGACCTGGTCTGCAAAGTGAGTACCAGGACAGCCAGAGCTGATACACAGGGAAACCCTGTCTCAAAAAATGAAATTTTTTTTAAAAAAATTCAATACAGCTACAAATAAGTCACTGATTTAAAATTTTAAAATCAGTTTTTAAACATCTAATATGTAATATTTCTATACTGGCAGCTAATGCTTTGCATCTTAAACCAACTTAATTGAATCAAAATGCATAAAATGTTCAGAAATACATTTAGCAAAGATGTCTAAAACCTCTACACTAAAGTCTGCTGAATGCTGATGAGTTAAAATCATATATCTGAATATGGAGGTACATATTATATCTGTGTCTTAAGAAGCCCAATATTGGGTGCTAAAAAAAAAAAATGGCTCCCTTGGTAAAGGGCCTGCCACAAAGGCATGAGAACAAGTTAGGCTCACCATCACCCATGTTACATGGTACTGGGCAAACAGAGACAGGCAGATACCCAGAGTTCACCAGCCAGTCAGCCTAGCTATCCTATGAGCTCCAGGATCAATGAGAGACCCTGCCTCAAAAACTGAGATAGAGGGTGGTAGAGGGCCCATCTTCTGGAGTCAACTTCTGGCCTCCACACACACACATAAACATCCATCTGCACCTGTCCACATGTACACATGAACACGCATGTATATAGTACATACATGCACATACAAAGAAACTCAATAGGGTTAAATGTCAGTTTTCCTAAAACGTATATCTACAGATTCATGACAATTACAGTGATAATTCTTGCAGGTATTTTATTGATATTGATGGAATAATTCTATATTTGTGTTGAAAATTAACAAAAACAGTAATATAAAAGCATCTTTAAAGTTGTACAATTCACAGTAGTTCACCTTATTATAATGTTGCAATTATCAAGACTGTGATAATAGCATAAAGATAGGGCACTATCGGGAGAAAATGTGTCAGAAGCACACTTGTATAATTAATTAATCTCCAAGGTATGTGTCACAGCTTCAAAATAAGACCAAAAAAGAAAAAAACTTTTCTGCAAACATACTGAAACAACCAACAATACGCACAAAAGAGAAAATGATCTTCAATTTCTAACTCATCATTCTTGTAGCTTTACGGGTTTAACTTTTATTGATAATGATCCTCTTGATCTGATATGAAGTTCCATAGTGGGTGATGCTAAAATAAATTGGTTTAAAACAATCATAAAAGCGGCTGCCTTTGAGTTTTATAACTAGGAAAGAAATCACCACAAGAGGTAGGAAGGAAACTTTGTATTTTCTCAAATATTTCTCACTAAAGAGTTTCACTATTGAAGCCCCAGCCAGCAGGGATTGCATGACACTGGTTTATCCACCTGAGGACATCAAGCTGTAGATTTAAGGTCCAGGTGAACCTGTGAACACAATAAATTCAAAGCTTGACCTTCACGGTGATAGAGCCCAGCAACTCTGAGGCTGATTCTATGTATTTAAGCAAGGGCAGATTCATGATTATATTGAGAATGGAAGCCAGGCTTGTCACTATAGGAGAAATAAGTTATGGGAAGGGAAAGAGAATACTGAAGCCTAGGTAGGCATAAATTTATGTTGCAAGCATAGGCATAAATTTGAGTTTGTAGCCGGGCAGTGGTGGCGCACGCCTTTAATCCCAGCACTTGGGAGGCAGAGGCAGGCGGATCTCTGTGAGTTCGAGACCAGCCTGGTCTGCAACAGAATATAATGTAGATTATCGTTCTAACA